>NC_088400.1:15354502-15419502 GCF_034236695.1 Oncorhynchus nerka | reverse complement strand
GGGTGTGTATGCTGTCTGTGTGTACAGTATCCAACCTAATGTAGCAGGGTGTGTATGCTGTCTGTGTGTACAGTATCCAACCTAATGTAGCAGGGTGTGTATGCTGTCTGTGTGTACAGTATCCAACCTAACGTAGCAGGGTGTGTATGCTGTCTGTGTTTACAGTATCCAACCTAACGTAGCAGGGTGTGTATGCTGTCTGTGTGTATAGTATCCAACCTAACGTAGCAGGGTGTGTATGCTGTCTGTGTGTATAGTATCCAACCTAACGTAGCAGGGTGTGTATGCTGTCTGTGTGTACAGTATCCAACCTAACGTAGCAGGGTGTGTATGCTGTCTGTGTGTACAGTATCCAACCTAACGTAGCAGGGTGTGTATGCTGTCTGTGTGTATAGTATCCAACCTAACGTAGCAGGGTGTGTATGCTGTCTGTGTGTATAGTATCCAACCTAACGTAGCAGGGTGTGTATGCTGTCTGTGTGTACAGTATCCAACCTAACGTAGCAGGGTGTGTATGCTGTCTGTGTGTATAGTATCCAACCTAACGTAGCAGGGTGTGTATGCTGTCTCTGTGTATAGTATCCAACCTAACGTAGCAGGGTGTGTATGCTGTCTGTGTGTATAGTATCCAACCTAACGTAGCAGGGTGTGTATGCTGTCTGTGTGTACAGTATCCAACCTAACGTAGCAGGGTGTGTATGCTGTCTGTGTGTACAGTATCCAACCTAACGTAGCAGGGTGTGTATGCTGTCTGTGTGTACAGTATCCAACCTAACGTAGCAGGGTGTGTATGCTGTCTGTGTGTACAGTATCCAACCTAACGTAGCAGGGTGTGTATGCTGTCTGTGTGTACAGTATCCAACCTAACGTAGCAGGGTGTGTATGCTGTCTGTGTGTATAGTATCCAACCTAATGTAGCAGGGTGTGTATGCTGTCTGTGTGTACAGTATCCAACCTAACGTAGCAGGGTGTGTATGCTGTCTGTGTGTACAGTATCCAACCTAACGTAGCAGGGTGTGTATGCTGTCTGTGTGTACAGTATCCAACCTAACGTAGCAGGGTGTGTATGCTGTCTGTGTGTATAGTATCCAACCTAACGTAGCAGGGTGTGTATGCTGTCTGTGTGTACAGTATCCAACCTAACGTAGCAGGGTGTGTATGCTGTCTGTGTGTACAGTATCCAACCTAACGTAGCAGGGTGTGTATGCTGTCTGTGTGTACAGTATCCAACCTAACGTAGCAGGGTGTGTATGCTGTCTGTGTGTACAGTATCCAACCTAACGTAGCAGGGTGTGTATGCTGTCTGTGTGTACAGTATCCAACCTAACGTAGCAGGGTGTGTATGCTGTCTGTGTGTACAGTATCCAACCTAACGTAGCAGGGTGTGTATGCTGTCTGTGTGTACAGTATCCAACCTAACGTAGCAGGGTGTGTATGCTGTCTGTGTGTATAGTATCCAACCTAACGTAGCAGGGTGTGTATGCTGTCTGTGTGTACAGTATCCAACCTAACGTAGCAGGGTGTGTATGCTGTCTGTGTGTACAGTATCCAACCTAACGTAGCAGGGTGTGTATGCTGTCTGTGTGTACAGTATCCAACCTAACGTAGCAGGGTGTGTATGCTGTCTGTGTGTATAGTATCCAACCTAACGTAGCAGGGTGTGTATGCTGTCTGTGTGTACAGTATCCAACCTAACGTAGCAGGGTGTGTATGCTGTCTGTGTGTACAGTATCCAACCTAACGTAGCAGGGTGTGTATGCTGTCTGTGTGTACAGTATCCAACCTAACGTAGCAGGGTGTGTATGCTGTCTGTGTGTATAGTATCCAACCTAACGTAGCAGGGTGTGTATGCTGTCTGTGTGTACAGTATCCAACCTAACGTAGCAGGGTGTGTATGCTGTCTGTGTGTACAGTATCCAACCTAACGTAGCAGGGTGTGTATGCTGTCTGTGTGTACAGTATCCAACCTAACGTAGCAGGGTGTGTATGCTGTCTGTGTGTACAGTATCCAACCTAACGTAGCAGGGTGTGTATGCTGTCTGTGTGTACAGTATCCAACCTAACGTAGCAGGGTGTGTATGCTGTCTGTGTGTACAGTATCCAACCTAACGTAGCAGGGTGTGTATGCTGTCTGTGTGTATAGTATCCAACCTAATGTAGCAGGGTGTGTATGCTGTCTGTGTGTACAGTATCCAACCTAACGTAGCAGGGTGTGTATGCTGTCTGTGTGTACAGTATCCAACCTAACGTAGCAGGGTGTGTATGCTGTCTGTGTGTACAGTATCCAACCTAACGTAGCAGGGTGTGTATGCTGTCTGTGTGTATAGTATCCAACCTAACGTGTACCCGTTTCTGTCCGTGCTGGAAAGAACAGGCGCAATGAATGGACTATGGTCATTGTAGTTAATTACCACAAGTTCTTGATTTTTTATATTTTAAATTGAACCTTTATTTAACTAGGCAAGTCAGATAAGAACAAATTCTTATTTACAATGATGGCCTACCCACGGCCAAACCCTAACCCAGATGACGCTGGGCCAATTGTGCTCCGCCCTATGGGACTCCCAATCACTGCCGGTTGTGATACAGCCTGGAATCGAACCAGGGTCTGTAGGGACGCCTCTAGCACTGAGATGCAGTGCCTTAGACCGCTGTGCCACTCGGGAGCCCCTAAAGATTTGATTTCTCTCTAGAGAAACGACGTCGGCCAATTAGTTGTTTACAAAACCCACAAAACACAGACATTTTGGTAGTGGTGTAAAGTACTTCAGTAAAAATACTTTAAAGTACTACTTAAGTAGTTTTATGAGGTATCTGTACTTTACTTTACTACTTATATTTTTTACTACTTTTACTTTTACTTCAATACATTCCTAAAGAAAATAATGTACTTTCTACTCCATACATTTTCCCTGACACCCAAAAGTACTAGTTACATTTTGAATGCTTGGCAGAACAGGTCAATGGTCTAATTCACGCACTTAAAGAGAAAATCCCTAGTCATCCCTACTGCATCTGATCCGCCTGAATCACTGAACACGAATGCTTTGTTTGTAAATGATGTGTTGGAGTGCTGGAGTGTGCCCCTGGCTCTACGCAAATTTTAAAAAACAAGAAAATTGTGCCGTATGGTTTGCTTAATATAAGGAATTATACTTTTAATACTTAAGTATATTTTAGCAATTACATTTACTTTTGATACTTAAGTATATTGAAAACTAAATACTTTTAGAATTTTACTCAAGTAGTATTTTACTGGGTGACTTTCACTTTTACTTGAGTAATTGTCTATTAAGGTATTTTTACTTTTACTCAAGTATGACAGTTGGGTTCTTTTTCCACCACTGCATTTTGGTTAATCTCTTAGCACAATCACACACACGCACACACACATGCACACGCACACACACATGCACACGCACACACACATGCACACGCACACATACACTCATGCACACACAAGCACACACACTCACACACACTCACACACACACTCACACACACACTCACACACACTCACACACAAGCACACACACTCACACACAAACACACACACTCACACACACTCGCACACACACTCACACACACTCACACACAAGCACACACACTCACACACTGGGGGAGTATTCAGCTGTATTTCATCTCCTCATACAGTAATCACCATTATTTAGGCCAGGGGATTTGAAGAGGGTCAAAGTGCAGACAGAGAGAGAAAGAGAGAGAATTTAATTGTAAAAAACCTTTATTGGGTCTGGGAACAATCACTTTGGCACTAATTTCAAAACCTTGTGGTCATTTTTCAAAACTCTAGACACAAACCTCAAAACGGTCATCACTTGTAACACAGGCTGTCCAATGTTCAAAACATTGCATTGTGCATTCATATCTTTAAAGAAACCTTGCACTGGCAGAGTCATTGGGTCATATAACAAATGTACCATGAAATACCATAGGAACATTCATTTAGATCACCCACACACAAGATACGGATAGTTTCACTGTGTAGTGGTTCGTACAATCATTCAATATTGTAGTACAAAATATGTACTACAAAATACATCCACACAAAATAAGAATTTGTTCTTAACTGACTTGCCTAGTAAACATTTACACATAGACAATCTGGCACACACCTTCTCCACTACATCCTCCCGGTCATTTTTTTAAAAGACATCGGAGCCTAGAAAAAACAAACAAAGTCTTCATCCCATCTCTGCCCCACTGAAGTCCCCCTCGTAACCGTGGAGCGGACCCCGTCTGAAGTCCCCCTCGTAACCGTGGAGCGGACCCCGTCTGAAGTCCCCCTCGTAACCGTGGAGCGGACCCCGTCTGAAGTCCCCCTCGTAACCGTGGAGAGGACCCCGTCTGAAGTCCCCCTCGTAACCGTGGAGCGGACCCCGTCTGAAGTCCCCCTCGTAACCGTGGAGCGGACCCCGTCTGAAGTCCCCCTCGTAACCGTGGAGCGGACCCCGTCTGAAGTCCCCCTCGTAACCGTGGAGCGGACCTTATCTGAAGCTGACCTGCCCACAGCAATTCTCTCTTTTCCCAATTGACTCTAGCTGAGGAGGCCCCCTCATACACCTTTAGAGCTTTGAGAGAACCTTAATATCCTCACTCCCTGTAATAAAAACTATCACGTCATCCGTCCCTACCCAGACAGTGCTATCGTGGGACCCTTCATTACTCCTGGCACAGAGAAACCAGTAAGCCTCGCTCTTAAAAAACAAAGCATTGGTTTAATTGCCTGAAATTGGGCATCCCTGCCTAATACCCCTTTGGAAGAGGATGGGGCAGCTCAAACCACCCCCCACCTTCACCATACATGAGGCCCCAGCATACAGTAAACCCATCCAAGACAAAAAAAACATCCCCAAAACCCAAAGGCTTTCATTGTTTTGAACAAGTACTGGTGGTCCACACGGTCACAGGCTTCTCCTGATCCAAAAAAAGTAAACCCACGCTCACAGCAGACAGTTTACAAAATGTCCAAAACATCTGTTATTAGAAACGACTTATCAACTATAGAGCGGTCAGGTCCACAGTAAGATTGGTCCTTGTGGACCAACAGCCCCAGATATTACTTCAACCAGTTTGACAGACACTTAGTTAGAATTTAGTATTCTACACACAGCAATACAACCAGTTTTTTCAAATAGCCAAATACCACTTTTTTGGCAACAATGAAAGCACAGCACGTTGACAGGATACAGGAAGAGAACCCTCATGAAAAGATTCACACCGCTTCATAAAAATCCCCCCAATAGACCCACAAAAGTGCTCAAAGAATTTAGATGGTAAACCATCGATGCCAGGGGCTCGGTCTGATGAGAGCTGCATAACTGCTGTAGACAGCTCCTGCAGAGTAATGTCAGAGTCCAAAGCAGCTCTCTGCTCAGGGCCCAATTGAGGAAGTCCATGTAACAACTGTTCAGCACACAGAGGATCACAATCCTCCAGAGGACAGAGTAGAAATCCAAGGCATGTTGGTGCATCTCACCGTCATCCGTGGTGACCTTCCCATCAGGGAGACGAAGGCAGACCATCTGTTTACGTTGTAATATCGACAGTCCTAGTGTTTAAAAAAAAGCACTAGGAGCATCCATATCCTTGAGTGTAGCAAAATGAGACCTAATCAAGGCACCCTTTTCTCTTTCATGAAGAAACGACCTCAGTTCATGTCTCTTGTCCTGTAAGTTCATAACTAGTCCAGGGTCATTCACTCAATAGATTTGATGTCCTGTTCAAGGGCCCTGATAGTTTCTTTAACTTCAATAAGAGACAGAGCAGTGTACTATTGACAAAACACATGTATTTGGGCCTTCCCAACCTCCCACCATTGTCAAGGACTCAAAATTCCATTCAATAACCCCACATTTTTCCCAAAACAACAACTAAAAAATCACAAAACATGGCATCATATAGTAACTTAACATTTCAGTTTTTTACAATCACTTTGGCACTAATTTCAAAACCTTGTGGTCATTTTTCAAAACTCTAGACACAAACCTCAAAACGGTCATCACTTGTAACACAGGCTGTCCAATGTTCAAAACATTGCATTGTGCATTCATATCTTTAAAGAAACCTTGCACTGGCAGAGTCATTGGGTCATATAACAAATGTACCATGAAATACCATAGGAATATTCATTTAGATCACCCACACACAAGATACCAATAGTTTCACGTTGTAGTGGTTCGTACAATCATTAAATATTATAGTACAAAATATGTGATACATATTTCATTTATTTTATTTCACCTTTATTTAACCAGGTAAGCTAGTTGAGGATAAGTTCTCATTGTCACGCCCTGACCTTAGAGAGCCTGTTTACTTCTCTATTTGGTGAGGTCAGGGTGTGATTTGGGTGGGCATTCTAGTTTATTTCTTTGTTGGCCGGGTATGGTTCCCAATCAGAGTCTATCGTTGTCTCTGATTGGGGATCATACTTAGGCAGCTGTCTATCGTTGTCTCTGATTGGGGATCATACAGAGGCAGCTGTCTATCGTTGTCTCTGATTGGGGATCATACTTAGGCAGCTGTCTATCGTTGTCTCTGATTGGGGATCATACAGAGGCAGCTGTCTATCGTTGTCTCTGATTGGGGATCCTACTTAGGCAGCTGTCTATCGTTGTCTCTGATTGGGGATCCTACTTAGGCAGCTGTCTATCGTTGTCTCTGATTGGGGATCCTACTTAGGCAGCTGTCTAGCGTTGTCTCTGATTGGGGATCCTACTTAGGCAGCTGTCTAGCGTTGTCTCTGATTGGGGATCCTACTGATTGGGGATCCTACTTAGGCAGCTGTCTAGCGTTGTCTCTGATTGGGGATCCTACTGAGGCAGCTGTCTAGCGTTGTCTCTGATTGGGGATCCTACTTAGGCAGCTGTCTAGCGTTGTCTCTGATTGGGGATCCTACTGAGGCAGCTGTCTAGCGTTGTCTCTGATTGGGGATCCTACTTAGGCAGCTGTCTAGCGTTGTCTCTGATTGGGGATCCTACTGAGGCAGCTGTCTAGCGTTGTCTCTGATTGGGGATCCTACTGAGGCAGCTGTCTAGCGTTGTCTCTGATTGGGGATCCTACTGAGGCAGCTGTCTAGCGTTGTCTCTGATTGGGGATCCTACTGAGGCAGCTGTCTAGCGTTGTCTCTGATTGGGGATCCTACTGAGGCAGCTGTCTAGCGTTGTCTCTGATTGGGGATCCTACTTAGGCAGCTGTCTATCGTTGTCTCTGATTGGGGATCCTACTTAGGCAGCTGTCTATCGTTGTCTCTGATTGGGGACCATACTTAGGCAGCTGTCTATCGTTGTCTCTGATTGGGGATCCTACTTAGGCAGCTGTCTATCGTTGTCTCTGATTGGGGATCCTACTGAGGCAGCTGTCTAGCGTTGTCTCTGATTGGGGATCCTACTGAGGCAGCTGTCAGCTTGTCTCTGATTGGGGATCCCTACTTAGGCAGCTGTCTGATTGGGGATCCTACTGAGGCAGCTGTCTAGCGTTGTCTCTGATTGGGGATCCTGATTGGGGCAGCTGTCTAGCGTTGTCTCTGATTGGGGATCCTACTGAGGCAGCTGTCTAGCGTTGTCTCTGATTGGGGATCCTACTGAGGCAGCTGTCTAGCGTTGTCTCTGATTGGGGATCCTACTTAGCTGTCTAGCGTTGTCAGCCTGTGTCTAGCGTTGTCTCTGATTGGGGATCCTACTGAGGCAGCTGTCTAGCGTTGTCTCTGATTGGGGATCCTACTGAGGCAGCTGTCTAGCGTTGTCTCTGATTGGGGATCCTACTGAGGCAGCTGTCTAGCGTTGTCTCTGATTGGGGATCCTACTGAGGCAGCTGTCTAGCGTTGTCTCTGATTGGGGATCCTACTGAGCTGTCTAGCTGTCCTACTGAGGCAGCTGTGTTGTCTCTGATTGGGGATCCTACTGAGGCAGCTGTCTAGCGTTGTCTCTGATTGGGGATCCTACTGAGGCAGCTGTCTAGCGTTGTCTCTGATTGGGGATCCTACTTAGGCAGCTGTCTATCGTTGTCTCTGATTGGGGATCCTACTTAGGCAGCTGTCTATCGTTGTCTCTGATTGGGGACCATACTTAGGCAGCTGTCTAGCGGCAGCTGTCTATCGTTGTCTCTGATTGGGGATCCTACTTAGGCAGCTGTCTATCGTTGTCTCTGATTGGGGATCCTACTGAGGCAGCTGTCTAGCATTGTCTCTGATTGGGGATCCTACTGAGGCAGCTGTCTAGCGTTGTCTCTGATTGGGGATCCTACTTAGGCAGCTGTCTAGCGTTGTCTCTGATTGGGGATCCTACTGAGGCAGCTGTCTAGCGTTGTCTCTGATTGGGGATCCTACTTAGGCAGCTGTCTAGCGTTGTCTCTGATTGGGGATCCTACTGAGGCAGCACACCCTGTTGGGGATCTGTCTAGGGGATCCTACTGAGGCAGCTGTCTAGCGTTGTCTCTGATTGGGGATCCTACTGAGGCAGCTGTCTAGCGTTGTCTCTGATTGGGGAGCCTACTTAGGCAGCTGTCTAGCGTTGTCTCTGATTGGGGATCCTACTTAGGCAGCTGTCTAGCGTTGTCTCTGATTGGGGATCCTACTGAGGCAGCTGTCTAGCGTTGTCTCTGATTGGGGATCCTACTGAGGCAGCTGTCTAGCGTTGTCTCTGATTGGGGATCCTACTGAGGCAGCTGTCTAGCGTTGTCTCTGATTGGGGATCCTATTGAGGCAGCCTGTTTTCCACCTTTAGTTGTGGGATCTTGTTTCTGCATTGTTGCTGTAGAGCCCTGCAGAACTTTAGGTTCGCTGATCTGTTGTTGTTTTTTTGGTGTTCATTCTAAAATAAATGAAGATGTACACTTTCCACGCTGCGCTTTGGTCTCATTCCCACGACGGACATAACACTCATTTACAACTGCGACCTGGCCAAGATAAAGCAAAGCAGTGCGACACAAACAACACGGAGTTACACATTTTAAAAATGTATTTTACTAGGCAAGTCAGTTAAGAACAAATTCTTATTTTCAATGACGGCCTAGGAACAGTGGGTTAACTGCCTGTTCAGGGGCAGAACGACAGATTTGTACCTTGTCAGCTCGGGGATTCAAACTTGCAACCTTTCAGTTACTAGTCCAACGCTCTAACCACTAGGCTACCCTGCCGCCGTGGAATAAACAAACGTACAGTCAATAACAGAATAGTTAAAAAGAAAGTCTATGTACAGTGTGTGCAAATGGTGTGAGGAGGTAAGGCAATAAATAGGTCATAGTAGTGAAGTAATTACAATTTAGCATATTAACACTGGAGTGATAGATGGGCAGATGATGATGTGCAAGTAGGTACTACTATTATGGTACTACACATAAAAACATCACTGTAAAATTACTAGTAGAGAGAATACTACAGACGGTGGAATCATTGAACAAAATCTGAAATGTATTGATGAAACAATAAAATCACAACATAGTGTAGGAATCTTTGAATCAAAGCAAAAGTAATTAGCTACAAAAAAACAAACAAAAAACTACAGTAAAATGTCAACGGCAGTGTTCCTCACCTGGCTTACTGTAAAAAACAAATCACAGGATTGGTTACTGTACTTCTATATTTCCATCAAACATCTTGGGAAGAATATTCGGGCGAATCCAGGCCTGACACTGGTCTGCTGTGATGTCATTGCATGCGTCATCCATGGCCTGGAGAAGGGTGGCTTGTTCGTGAGGGTGCCTATCATACCTTCCACCTCCATGTGGAGAAAAATTCTTCAGTCGGGTTAAGGAATGCAGAGTATTGGGGTAAGTACAGGGTGATAAACTGTGGATGGGGCTAAAACCATGCTTGCACTATTTGAGCATGGTGGAACCTGACATTATCCCACACAATGACATATGTCACGCCATCAGCTCGACAGACCTGATTTATCTCATCAAGGAAGATTACAAGGAGAGCTGCATTATATGATCCATTACGAGGTCTGCGTCCAACCACACCATCTTCTGTTATAGCCGAACACATGGTGATGTTGGCCCCACGTTGTCCAGGTACTTGGATGGCTGCCTGCTGGCCAATGTAATTCTGACCTCTCCTCCTTGTCTTGGCCAGGTTGAAGCCTGCCTCATCCAAAAAGAGGTATTGTTGATGGTTTTCGTCAGAATCCACCTCCATCACCCTCTAAAAATACGTTTTGGAAAGAGAATTACTGATAACAATGATGTCGAATTTTGGGGGGATTCTTCACAAAGGCATCTTGAAACTGAACATACCTGAACATACCTGAACATACTCAGTCCTCAGTTGCTTCACTCTGTCTGCATTTCTTTCAAAAGGCACACGATATAGCTAGCATGTCACTTATGGCCAACATCCCCACACTCAAAACACTGTTGACTACCCGTACTAGCATAACTATACAGTCTGTTGTCATACTTGACTTTAAACGATAAATCCAAAGTCTGCTCCGGTGAGTCCAAAAACATAAACAGTTGTCACTGAAACGACATAACCTGTTTCAGAGCCGGGTGTTTGAAACGACATAACCTGTTTCAGAGCTGGGTGTTTGAAACGACATAACCTGTTTCAGAGCCGGGGGTTTGAAACGACATAACCTGTTTCAGAGCCGGGTGTTTGAAATTACAACCTTAATTTAACTTGCAATCTTCCCAAACCGCAATAACTCACACTCCATTAGCTCGTTGGGAATGAACGGTGGTACATTCAAAATTGTAACCTTTGGTTGAAGGAGAAAAAGCAGCGCAACTTGACTGATCATGTCAACATCATACTTTCAAAATCTTAGCTAGCAAGCTAGACAAGCAGTCATCGTCATGAATTTAGTCAGCCACCAATTGTGCAAGTTCTCCCACTTAAAAAGATGAGAGAGTCCTGTAATTTTCATCATAGGTACCGTAATTGCTGGACTATTAAGCGCACCTGAATATAAACCGCACCCACTGAATTATAAAAAAATATGTATTTTGTACATAAATAAGCCGCACATGTCTATAAGCCGCAGGTGCCTACCGGTGCATTGAAACAAATGAACTTGGTCACTATCTTCCTCCTCCTGTGCACTGAAACCACTGAAGTCATCTCATTCGGTATCGGAGATGAATAGCCTCAGAATTGCTTCATCCAATGTTGGATCGTTTTCATTGTCGCTCTCGTCACTTTCATCCGGAGGCAAATACCCCGCTGAGCTCATGCTGCCCCTTCAACACGCAGCAGTCCAGCCTTTCGAAACCCGTTGATGATAGTGGATTTTTTGACAATTCTCCACGCTGTCAGGACCCACTGGCAGACTTGACCATAAGTTGCTCTTCGCATGCAGCCCGTTTTAGTGAAGGATTTCTCCCCACTTGTCATCCAAGCCTCCCACTTAACACGGAGCGCCACCTTAAATGCACGATTTACACTGATGTCGAGTGGCTGCAAATACTTTGGGCCATCTGAGTCAGTTCCTCACGCTGCTGTTTACAAAGTCTTATAATCGACTCATTAAGGCCAAGCTCCCGTGCAGCAGCTCTCTTTCCTTTTCCAACAGCCAGATCGATCGCCTTCAACTTGAAAGCTGCATCATATGCATTTCTCCGTGTCTTTGCCATGATGAGGGTGACAAAATTACTACCGTAATCAGAATGATGGGAAGTTTGAGTGCGCTCGATTTTACGTCACATTATGTGACGGTGCTCAGTTTTTTGGCGGCATGAATCTTGTGAAAGCGGGAAAAATCCATAAATTAGCCGCGTCATTGTATAAACCGCGAGGTTCAAAGCGTAGGAATAAAGTAGCGGCTTATAGTCCAGCAATTAAGGTACACTTCAACTATGACAGACAAAATGAGAAAACAATATCCAGAAAATCACATTGTAGGATTTTTAATGAATTTATTTGCAAATTACACGCATTGCCTGATGAACAAAAGAGATCTCAGAAGAATTGTTTACTTGCATAAAGCTGTAAAGTATGGTGGAGGGAGCGTCATGGTTTGGGGCTGCTTCCTGGGCCTGGACAGCTTGCTATCATAGAAGTAAAAATGAATTCCCAAGTTTATCAAGACATTTTGCAGGAGAATGTAAGGCTATCTGTCTGCCAATTGAAGCTCAACAGAAGTTGTGTGATGCAACAGGAAAACGACCCAAAACGCGGAAGTAAATCAACAACAGAATGGCTTCAACAGAAGAAAATACGCCTTTTGGAGTGGCCCAGTCAGAGTCCTGACCTCAACAAGATTGAGATGCTGTTGGATGTCCTCCAGAGAGCGGTTCACAACAGACATCCCAATAATATTACTGAACTGAAACAGTGTTGTAAAGAGGAATGGTCCACAATTCCTCCTGACCGTTGTGCAGGTCTGATCCGCAACTACAGAAAACGTTTGGTTGAGGTTTTTGCTGCCAAAGGAAGGTCAACCTCAACCATACTTTTCCCACCCTGCACTGTGAATGTTTACACGGTGTGTTCAGTAAAATCATGAAAAAGTATACTTGTTTGTGTTTTATTAGTTTAAGCAGACTGTGTTTGTCTATTGTTGTGAGTTAGATGAACAAATGTATGCAGAAGTCCATTCCAAAGGGTTCACATACTGTTGTTATATTGACTATGTCTGTCCTAGCTCGCTCATTAATGACTTAATCGAAATGACGGATTGCCTCTTATGTGCTTGTCATCGCCTTATGCCATAGTTTGTACATCTCAATTGTCAGTAGAAACTACATTTGTTTAAGCAAGTCACCCATCAGCTGTTTTTTGAAAAGGCAGTAAATGAGGCTGAATAAACGGTTTTGCTGCCAGACAAGACTCTGCTGATAGCCAGGTGTAGCAGTGGTAAGATGTTGTGACTCTGCTGATAGCCAGGTGTAGCAGTGGTAAGGTGATGGGACTCTGCTGATAGCCAGGGGTAGCAGTGGTAAGGTGATGGGACTCTGCTTATAGACGGGTGTAGCAGTGGTAAGATGTTGTGACTCTGCTGATAGACAGGTGTAGCAGTGGTAAGGTGTTGGGACTCTGCTGATAGCCAGGTGTAGCAGTGGTAAGGTGTTGGGACTCTGCTGATAGACAGGTGTAGCAGTGGTAAGGTGTTGGGACTCTGCTGATAGACAGGTGTAGCAGTGGTAAGGTGATGGGACTCTGCTGATAGACAGGTGTAGCAGTGGTAAGGTGATGGGACTCTGCTGATAGCCAGGTGTAGCAGTGGTAAGGTGATGGGACTCTGCTGATAGCCAGGTGTAGCAGTGGTAAGGTGATGGGACTCTGCTGATAGACAGGTGTAGCAGTGGTAAGGTGTTGGGCCTCTGCTGATAGACAGGTGTAGCAGTGGTAAGGTGATGGGACTCTGCTGATAGCCAGGTGTAGCAGTGGTAAGGTGTTGGGACTCTGCTGATAGCCAGGTGTAGCAGTGGTAAGGTGTTGGGACTCTGCTGATAGCCAGGTGTAGCAGTGGTAAGGTGTTGGGACTCTGCTGATAGCCAGGTGTAGCAGTGGTAAGGTGATGGGACTCTGCTTATAGACAGGTGTAGCAGTGGTAAGGTGATGGTGCTCTGCTTATAGACAGGTGTAGCAGTGGTAAGATGTTGGGACTCTGCTGATAGACAGGTGTAGCAGTGGTAAGGTGTGGGGACTCTGCTGATAGCCAGGTGTAGCAGTGGTAAGGTGTTGGGACTCTGCTGATAGACAGGTGTAGCAGTGGTAAGGTGATGGGACTCTGCTTATAGACTGGTGTATCAGTGGTTTGATGTTGTGACTCTGCTGATAGCCAGGTGTAGCAGTGGTAAGGTGATGGGACTCTGCTGATAGACAGGTGTAGCAGTGGTAAGGTGTTGGGACTCTGCTGATAGACAGGTGTAGCAGTGGTAAGGTGTTGGGACTCTGCTGATAGACCGGTGTAGCAGTGGTAAGGTGTTGGGACTCTGCTGATAGACAGGTGTAGCAGTGGTAAGGTGATGGGACTCTGCTGATAGACAGGTGTAGCAGTGGTAAGGTGTTGGGTCTCTGCTGATAGCCAGGTGTAGCAGTGGTAAGGTGATGGGACTCTGCTTATAGACAGGTGTAGCAATGGTAAGGTGTTGGGACTCTGCTGATAGCCAGGTGTAGCAGTGGTAAGGTGATGGAACTCTGCTTATAGACAGGTGTAGCTGTGGTAAGATGTATGGGGTCTCTGCTGATAGCCAGGTGTAGCAGTGGTAAGGTGTTGGGACTCTGCTGATAGCCAGGTGTAGCAGTGGTAAGGTGTTGGGACTCTGCTGATAGCCAGGTGTAGCAGTGGTAAGATGTTGGGACTCTGCTGATAGACAGGTGTAGCAGTGGTAAGGTGATGGGACTCTGCTTATAGACAGGTGTAGCAGTGGTAAGATGTTGGGACTCTGCTGATAGACAGGTGTAGCAGTGGTAAGGTGATGGGACTCTGCTGATAGACAGGTGTAGCAATGGTAAGGTGTTGGGACTCTGCTTATAGACAGGTGTAGCAGTGGTAAGGTGATGGGACTCTGCTTATAGACAGGTGTAGCAATGGTAAGGTGTTGGGACTCTGCTGATAGACAGGTGTAGCAATGGTAAGGTGTTGGGACTCTGCTTATAGACAGGTGTAGCAGTGGTAAGGTGTTGGGACTCTGCTTATAGACAGGTGTAGCAGTGGTAAGGTGTTGGGACTCTGCTGATAGCCAGGTGTAGCAGTGGTAAGGTGTTGGGACTCTGCTGATAGCCAGGTGTAGCAGTGGTAAGGTGATGGAACTCTGCTTATAGACAGGTGTAGCTGTGGTAAGGTGTTGGGACTCTGCTGATAGACAGGTGTAGCAGTGGTAAGATGTTGGGACTCTGCTGATAGCCAGGTGTAGCAGTGGTAAGATGTATGGGGTCTCTGCTGATAGACAGGTGTAGCAGTGGTAAGGTGATGGAACTCTGCTTATAGACAGGTGTAGCAGTGGTAAGGTGTTGGGACTCTGCTGATAGACAGGTGTAGCAGTGGTAAGATGTTGGGACTCTGCTGATAGCCAGGTGTAGCAGTGGTAAGATGTATGGGGTCTCTGCTGATAGACAGGTGTAGCAGTGGTAAGGTGTTGGGACTCTGCTGATAGCCAGGTGTAGCAGTGGTAAGGTGTTGTGTCTCTGCTGATAGCCAGGTGTAGCAGTGGTAAGGTGTTGGGACTCTGCTTATAGACAGGTGTAGCAGTGGTAAGGTGATGGGACTCTGCTGATAGACAGGTGTAGCAGTGGTAAGGTGATGGGACTCTGCTGATAGACAGGTGTACAGTGGTAAGATGTTGGGACTCTGCTTATAGACAGGTGTAGCAGTGGTAAGATGTTGGGACTCTGCTGATAGACAGGTGTAGCAGTGGTAAGGTGTTGGGACTCTGCTTATAGACAGGTGTAGCAGTGGTAAGGTGTTGGGACTCTGCTGATAGCAAGGTGTAGCCGTGTTAAGATGTTGGGACTCTGCTGATAGACAGGTGTAGCAGTGGTAAGGTGATGGGACTCTGCTGATAGCCAGGTGTAGCAGTGGTAAGGTGTTGGGACTCTGCTGATAGCCAGGTGTAGCAGTGGTAAGGTGTTGGGACTCTGCTGATAGCCAGGTGTAGCAGTGGTAAGGTGATGGGCCTCTGCTGATAGCCAGGTGTAGCAGTGGTAAGGTGATGGGACTCTGCTGATAGCCAGGTGTAGCAGCGGTAAGGTGTTGGGACTCTGCTGATAGCCAGGTGTAGCAGTGGTAAGGTGATGGGCCTCTGCTGATAGCCAGGTGTAGCAGTGGTAAGGTGATGGGACTCTGCTGATAGCCAGGTGTAGCAGTGGTAAGGTGTTGGGACTCTGCTTATAGACAGGTGTAGCAGTGGTAAGATGTTGGGACTCTGCTGATAGACAGGTGTAGCAGTGGTAAGGTGTTTGGACTCTGCTTATAGACAGGTGTAGCAGTGGTAAGGTGTTGGGACTCTGCTGATAGACAGGTGTAGCAGTGGTAAGGTGTTGGGACTCTGCTGATAGCCAGGTGTAGCAGTGGTAAGATGTATGGGGTCTCTGCTGATAGACAGGTGTAGCAGTGGTAAGGTGATGGAACTCTGCTTATAGACAGGTGTAGCAGTGGTAAGGTGTTGGGACTCTGCTGATAGACAGGTGTAGCAGTGGTAAGATGTTGGGACTCTGCTGATAGCCAGGTGTAGCAGTGGTAAGATGTATGGGGTCTCTGCTGATAGACAGGTGTAGCAGTGGTAAGGTGTTGGGACTCTGCTGATAGCCAGGTGTAGCAGTGGTAAGGTGTTGGGACTCTGCTGATAGCCAGGTGTAGCAGTGGTAAGGTGTTGGGACTCTGCTTATAGACAGGTGTAGCAGTGGTAAGGTGATGGGACTCTGCTGATAGACAGGTGTAGCAGTGGTAAGGTGATGGGACTCTGCTGATAGACAGGTGTACAGTGGTAAGATGTTGGGACTCTGCTTATAGACAGGTGTAGCAGTGGTAAGATGTTGGGACTCTGCTGATAGACAGGTGTAGCAGTGTTAAGGTGTTGGGACTCTGCTTATAGACAGGTGTAGCATTGGTAAGGTGTTGGGACTCTGCTGATAGCAAGGTGTAGCCGTGTTAAGATGTTGGGACTCTGCTGATAGACAGGTGTAGCAGTGGTAAGGTGTTGGGACTCTGCTGATAGACAGGTGTAGCAGTGGTAAGGTGATGGAACTCTGCTGATAGCCAGGTGTAGCAGTGGTAAGGTGATGGGACTCTGCTTATAGACAGGTGTAGCAGTGGTAAGGTGTTGGGACTCTGCTGATAGCCAGGTGTAGCAGTGGTAAGGTGTTGGGACTCTGCTGATAGCCAGGTGTAGCAGTGGTAAGGTGATGGGACTCTGCTTATAGACTGGTGTATTAGTGGTTTGATGTTGTGACTCTGCTGATAGCCAGGTGTAGCAGTGGTAAGGTGATGGGACTCTGCTGATAGACAGGTGTAGCAGTGGTAAGGTGTTGGGACTCTGCTGATAGACAGGTGTAGCAGTGGTAAGGTGTTGGGACTCTGCTGATAGACAGGTGTAGCAGTGGTAAGGTGTTGGGACTCTGCTGATAGACAGGTGTAGCAGTGGTAAGGTGATGGGACTCTGCTGATAGACAGGTGTAGCAGTGGTAAGGTGATGGGACTCTGCTGATAGACAGGTGTACAGTGGTAAGATGTTGGGACTCTGCTTATAGACAGGTGTAGCAGTGGTAAGATGTTGGGACTCTGCTGATAGACAGGTGTAGCAGTGGTAAGGTGTTGGGACTCTGCTTATAGACAGGTGTAGCAGTGGTAAGGTGTTGGGACTCTGCTGATAGCAAGGTGTAGCCGTGTTAAGATGTTGGGACTCTGCTGATAGACAGGTGTAGCAGTGGTAAGGTGATGGGACTCTGCTGATAGCCAGGTGTAGCAGTGGTAAGGTGTTGGGACTCTGCTGATAGCCAGGTGTAGCAGTGGTAAGGTGTTGGGACTCTGCTGATAGCCAGGTGTAGCAGTGGTAAGGTGATGGGCCTCTGCTGATAGCCAGGTGTAGCAGTGGTAAGGTGATGGGACTCTGCTGATAGCCAGGTGTAGCAGCGGTAAGGTGTTGGGACTCTGCTGATAGCCAGGTGTAGCAGTGGTAAGGTGATGGGCCTCTGCTGATAGACAGGTGTAGCAGTGGTAAGGTGTTGGGACTCTGCTGATAGACAGGTGTAGCAGTGGTAAGGTGATGGAACTCTGCTGATAGCCAGGTGTAGCAGTGGTAAGGTGATGGGACTCTGCTTATAGACAGGTGTAGCAGTGGTAAGGTGTTGGGACTCTGCTGATAGCCAGGTGTAGCAGTGGTAAGGTGTTGGGACTCTGCTGATAGCCAGGTGTAGCAGTGGTAAGGTGTTGGGACTCTGCTGATAGACAGGTGTAGCAGTGGTAAGGTGATGGAACTCTGCTGATAGCCAGGTGTAGCAGTGGTAAGGTGATGGGACTCTGCTGATAGCCAGGTGTAGCAGTGGTAAGGTGTTGGGACTCTGCTGATAGCCAGGTGTAGCAGTGGTAAGGTGTTGGGACTCTGCTGATAGCCAGGTGTAGCAGTGGTAAGGTGATGGGCCTCTGCTGATAGCCAGGTGTAGCAGTGGTAAGGTGATGGGACTCTGCTGATAGCCAGGTGTAGCAGCGGTAAGGTGTTGGGACTCTGCTGATAGCCAGGTGTAGCAGTGGTAAGGTGATGGGCCTCTGCTGATAGCCAGGTGTAGCAGTGGTAAGGTGATGGGACTCTGCTGATAGCCAGGTGTAGCAGTGGTAAGGTGTTGGGACTCTGCTTATAGACAGGTGTAGCAGTGGTAAGATGTTGGGACTCTGCTGATAGACAGGTGTAGCAGTGGTAAGGTGTTTGGACTCTGCTTATAGACAGGTGTAGCAGTGGTAAGGTGTTGGGACTCTGCTGATAGACAGGTGTAGCAGTGGTAAGGTGTTGGGACTCTGCTGATAGCCAGGTGTAGCAGTGGTAAGATGTATGGGGTCTCTGCTGATAGACAGGTGTAGCAGTGGTAAGGTGATGGAACTCTGCTTATAGACAGGTGTAGCAGTGGTAAGGTGTTGGGACTCTGCTGATAGACAGGTGTAGCAGTGGTAAGATGTTGGGACTCTGCTGATAGCCAGGTGTAGCAGTGGTAAGATGTATGGGGTCTCTGCTGATAGACAGGTGTAGCAGTGGTAAGGTGTTGGGACTCTGCTGATAGCCAGGTGTAGCAGTGGTAAGGTGTTGGGACTCTGCTGATAGCCAGGTGTAGCAGTGGTAAGGTGTTGGGACTCTGCTTATAGACAGGTGTAGCAGTGGTAAGGTGATGGGACTCTGCTGATAGACAGGTGTAGCAGTGGTAAGGTGATGGGACTCTGCTGATAGACAGGTGTACAGTGGTAAGATGTTGGGACTCTGCTTATAGACAGGTGTAGCAGTGGTAAGATGTTGGGACTCTGCTGATAGACAGGTGTAGCAGTGTTAAGGTGTTGGGACTCTGCTTATAGACAGGTGTAGCATTGGTAAGGTGTTGGGACTCTGCTGATAGCAAGGTGTAGCCGTGTTAAGATGTTGGGACTCTGCTGATAGACAGGTGTAGCAGTGGTAAGGTGTTGGGACTCTGCTGATAGACAGGTGTAGCAGTGGTAAGGTGATGGAACTCTGCTGATAGCCAGGTGTAGCAGTGGTAAGGTGATGGGACTCTGCTTATAGACAGGTGTAGCAGTGGTAAGGTGTTGGGACTCTGCTGATAGCCAGGTGTAGCAGTGGTAAGGTGTTGGGACTCTGCTGATAGCCAGGTGTAGCAGTGGTAAGGTGATGGGACTCTGCTTATAGACTGGTGTATTAGTGGTTTGATGTTGTGACTCTGCTGATAGCCAGGTGTAGCAGTGGTAAGGTGATGGGACTCTGCTGATAGACAGGTGTAGCAGTGGTAAGGTGTTGGGACTCTGCTGATAGACAGGTGTAGCAGTGGTAAGGTGTTGGGACTCTGCTGATAGACAGGTGTAGCAGTGGTAAGGTGTTGGGACTCTGCTGATAGACAGGTGTAGCAGTGGTAAGGTGATGGGACTCTGCTGATAGACAGGTGTAGCAGTGGTAAGGTGATGGGACTCTGCTGATAGACAGGTGTACAGTGGTAAGATGTTGGGACTCTGCTTATAGACAGGTGTAGCAGTGGTAAGATGTTGGGACTCTGCTGATAGACAGGTGTAGCAGTGGTAAGGTGTTGGGACTCTGCTTATAGACAGGTGTAGCAGTGGTAAGGTGTTGGGACTCTGCTGATAGCAAGGTGTAGCCGTGTTAAGATGTTGGGACTCTGCTGATAGACAGGTGTAGCAGTGGTAAGGTGATGGGACTCTGCTGATAGCCAGGTGTAGCAGTGGTAAGGTGTTGGGACTCTGCTGATAGCCAGGTGTAGCAGTGGTAAGGTGTTGGGACTCTGCTGATAGCCAGGTGTAGCAGTGGTAAGGTGATGGGCCTCTGCTGATAGCCAGGTGTAGCAGTGGTAAGGTGATGGGACTCTGCTGATAGCCAGGTGTAGCAGCGGTAAGGTGTTGGGACTCTGCTGATAGCCAGGTGTAGCAGTGGTAAGGTGATGGGCCTCTGCTGATAGACAGGTGTAGCAGTGGTAAGGTGTTGGGACTCTGCTGATAGACAGGTGTAGCAGTGGTAAGGTGATGGAACTCTGCTGATAGCCAGGTGTAGCAGTGGTAAGGTGATGGGACTCTGCTTATAGACAGGTGTAGCAGTGGTAAGGTGTTGGGACTCTGCTGATAGCCAGGTGTAGCAGTGGTAAGGTGTTGGGACTCTGCTGATAGCCAGGTGTAGCAGTGGTAAGGTGATGGGACTCTGCTTATAGACTGGTGTATTAGTGGTTTGATGTTGTGACTCTGCTGATAGCCAGGTGTAGCAGTGGTAAGGTGATGGGACTCTGCTGATAGACAGGTGTAGCAGTGGTAAGGTGTTGGGACTCTGCTGATAGACAGGTGTAGCAGTGGTAAGGTGTTGGGACTCTGCTGATAGACAGGTGTAGCAGTGGTAAGGTGTTGGGACTCTGCTGATAGACAGGTGTAGCAGTGGTAAGGTGATGGGACTCTGCTGATAGACAGGTGTAGCAGTGGTAAGGTGATGGGACTCTGCTGATAGACAGGTGTACAGTGGTAAGATGTTGGGACTCTGCTTATAGACAGGTGTAGCAGTGGTAAGATGTTGGGACTCTGCTGATAGACAGGTGTAGCAGTGGTAAGGTGTTGGGACTCTGCTTATAGACAGGTGTAGCAGTGGTAAGGTGTTGGGACTCTGCTGATAGCAAGGTGTAGCCGTGTTAAGATGTTGGGACTCTGCTGATAGACAGGTGTAGCAGTGGTAAGGTGATGGGACTCTGCTGATAGCCAGGTGTAGCAGTGGTAAGGTGTTGGGACTCTGCTGATAGCCAGGTGTAGCAGTGGTAAGGTGTTGGGACTCTGCTGATAGCCAGGTGTAGCAGTGGTAAGGTGATGGGCCTCTGCTGATAGCCAGGTGTAGCAGTGGTAAGGTGATGGGACTCTGCTGATAGCCAGGTGTAGCAGCGGTAAGGTGTTGGGACTCTGCTGATAGCCAGGTGTAGCAGTGGTAAGGTGATGGGCCTCTGCTGATAGCCAGGTGTAGCAGTGGTAAGGTGATGGGACTCTGCTGATAGCCAGGTGTAGCAGTGGTAAGGTGTTGGGACTCTGCTTATAGACAGGTGTAGCAGTGGTAAGATGTTGGGACTCTGCTGATAGACAGGTGTAGCAGTGGTAAGGTGTTTGGACTCTGCTTATAGACAGGTGTAGCAGTGGTAAGGTGTTGGGACTCTGCTGATAGACAGGTGTAGCAGTGGTAAGGTGTTGGGACTCTGCTGATAGCCAGGTGTAGCAGTGGTAAGATGTATGGGGTCTCTGCTGATAGACAGGTGTAGCAGTGGTAAGGTGATGGAACTCTGCTTATAGACAGGTGTAGCAGTGGTAAGGTGTTGGGACTCTGCTGATAGACAGGTGTAGCAGTGGTAAGATGTTGGGACTCTGCTGATAGCCAGGTGTAGCAGTGGTAAGATGTATGGGGTCTCTGCTGATAGACAGGTGTAGCAGTGGTAAGGTGTTGGGACTCTGCTGATAGCCAGGTGTAGCAGTGGTAAGGTGTTGGGACTCTGCTGATAGCCAGGTGTAGCAGTGGTAAGGTGTTGGGACTCTGCTTATAGACAGGTGTAGCAGTGGTAAGGTGATGGGACTCTGCTGATAGACAGGTGTAGCAGTGGTAAGGTGATGGGACTCTGCTGATAGACAGGTGTACAGTGGTAAGATGTTGGGACTCTGCTTATAGACAGGTGTAGCAGTGGTAAGATGTTGGGACTCTGCTGATAGACAGGTGTAGCAGTGTTAAGGTGTTGGGACTCTGCTTATAGACAGGTGTAGCATTGGTAAGGTGTTGGGACTCTGCTGATAGCAAGGTGTAGCCGTGTTAAGATGTTGGGACTCTGCTGATAGACAGGTGTAGCAGTGGTAAGGTGTTGGGACTCTGCTGATAGACAGGTGTAGCAGTGGTAAGGTGATGGAACTCTGCTGATAGCCAGGTGTAGCAGTGGTAAGGTGATGGGACTCTGCTTATAGACAGGTGTAGCAGTGGTAAGGTGTTGGGACTCTGCTGATAGCCAGGTGTAGCAGTGGTAAGGTGTTGGGACTCTGCTGATAGCCAGGTGTAGCAGTGGTAAGGTGATGGGACTCTGCTTATAGACTGGTGTATTAGTGGTTTGATGTTGTGACTCTGCTGATAGCCAGGTGTAGCAGTGGTAAGGTGATGGGACTCTGCTGATAGACAGGTGTAGCAGTGGTAAGGTGTTGGGGCTCTGCTGATAGACAGGTGTAGCAGTGGTAAGGTGTTGGGACTCTGCTGATAGACAGGTGTAGCAGTGGTAAGGTGTTGGGACTCTGCTGATAGACAGGTGTAGCAGTGGTAAGGTGATGGGACTCTGCTGATAGACAGGTGTAGCAGTGGTAAGGTGTTGGGTCTCTGCTGATAGCCAGGTGTAGCAGTGGTAAGGTGATGGGACTCTGCTTATAGACAGGTGTAGCAATGGTAAGGTGTTGGGACTCTGCTGATAGCCAGGTGTAGCAGTGGTAAGGTGATGGAACTCTGCTTATAGACAGGTGTAGCTGTGGTAAGATGTATGGGGTCTCTGCTGATAGCCAGGTGTAGCAGTGGTAAGGTGTTGGGACTCTGCTGATAGCCAGGTGTAGCAGTGGTAAGGTGTTGGGACTCTGCTGATAGCCAGGTGTAGCAGTGGTAAGATGTTGGGACTCTGCTGATAGACAGGTGTAGCAGTGGTAAGGTGATGGGACTCTGCTTATAGACAGGTGTAGCAGTGGTAAGATGTTGGGACTCTGCTGATAGACAGGTGTAGCAGTGGTAAGGTGATGGACTCTGCTGATAGACAGGTGTAGCAATGGTAAGGTGTTGGGACTCTGCTTATAGACAGGTGTAGCAGTGGTAAGGTGATGGGACTCTGCTTATAGACAGGTGTAGCAATGGTAAGGTGTTGGGACTCTGCTGATAGACAGGTGTAGCAATGGTAAGGTGTTGGGACTGTGCTTATAGACAGGTGTAGCAGTGGTAAGGTGTTGGGACTCTGCTTATAGACAGGTGTAGCAGTGGTAAGGTGTTGGGACTCTGCTGATAGCCAGGTGTAGCAGTGGTAAGGTGTTGGGACTCTGCTGATAGCCAGGTGTAGCAGTGGTAAGGTGATGGAACTCTGCTTATAGACAGGTGTAGCTGTGGTAAGGTGTTGGGACTCTGCTGATAGACAGGTGTAGCAGTGGTAAGATGTTGGGACTCTGCTGATAGCCAGGTGTAGCAGTGGTAAGATGTATGGGGTCTCTGCTGATAGACAGGTGTAGCAGTGGTAAGGTGATGGAACTCTGCTTATAGACAGGTGTAGCAGTGGTAAGGTGTTGGGACTCTGCTGATAGACAGGTGTAGCAGTGGTAAGATGTTGGGACTCTGCTGATAGCCAGGTGTAGCAGTGGTAAGATGTATGGGGTCTCTGCTGATAGACAGGTGTAGCAGTGGTAAGGTGTTGGGACTCTGCTGATAGCCAGGTGTAGCAGTGGTAAGGTGTTGGGACTCTGCTGATAGCCAGGTGTAGCAGTGGTAAGGTGTTGGGACTCTGCTTATAGACAGGTGTAGCAGTGGTAAGGTGATGGGACTCTGCTGATAGACAGGTGTAGCAGTGGTAAGGTGATGGGACTCTGCTGATAGACAGGTGTACAGTGGTAAGATGTTGGGACTCTGCTTATAGACAGGTGTAGCAGTGGTAAGATGTTGGGACTCTGCTGATAGACAGGTGTAGCAGTGGTAAGGTGTTGGGACTCTGCTTATAGACAGGTGTAGCAGTGGTAAGGTGTTGGGACTCTGCTGATAGCAAGGTGTAGCCGTGTTAAGATGTTGGGACTCTGCTGATAGACAGGTGTAGCAGTGGTAAGGTGTTGGGACTCTGCTGATAGACAGGTGTAGCAGTGGTAAGGTGATGGAACTCTGCTGATAGCCAGGTGTAGCAGTGGTAAGGTGATGGGACTCTGCTTATAGACAGGTGTAGCAGTGGTAAGGTGTTGGGACTCTGCTGATAGCCAGGTGTAGCAGTGGTAAGGTGATGGGACTCTGCTGATAGACAGGTGTAGCAGTGGTAAGGTGTTGGGACTCTGCTTATAGACAGGTGTAGCAGTGGTAAGGTGATGGGACTCTGCTTATAGACAGGTGTAGCAATGGTAAGGTGTTGGGACTCTGCTGATAGACAGGTGTAGCAATGGTAAGGTGTTGGGACTGTGCTTATAGACAGGTGTAGCAGTGGTAAGGTGTTGGGACTCTGCTTATAGACAGGTGTAGCAGTGGTAAGGTGTTGGGACTCTGCTGATAGCCAGGTGTAGCAGTGGTAAGGTGTTGGGACTCTGCTGATAGCCAGGTGTAGCAGTGGTAAGGTGATGGAACTCTGCTTATAGACAGGTGTAGCTGTGGTAAGGTGTTGGGACTCTGCTGATAGACAGGTGTAGCAGTGGTAAGATGTTGGGACTCTGCTGATAGCCAGGTGTAGCAGTGGTAAGATGTATGGGGTCTCTGCTGATAGACAGGTGTAGCAGTGGTAAGGTGATGGAACTCTGCTTATAGACAGGTGTAGCAGTGGTAAGGTGTTGGGACTCTGCTGATAGACAGGTGTAGCAGTGGTAAGATGTTGGGACTCTGCTGATAGCCAGGTGTAGCAGTGGTAAGATGTATGGGGTCTCTGCTGATAGACAGGTGTAGCAGTGGTAAGGTGTTGGGACTCTGCTGATAGCCAGGTGTAGCAGTGGTAAGGTGTTGGGACTCTGCTGATAGCCAGGTGTAGCAGTGGTAAGGTGTTGGGACTCTGCTTATAGACAGGTGTAGCAGTGGTAAGGTGATGGGACTCTCTGCTGATAGACAGGTGTAGCAGTGGTAAGGTGATGGGACTCTGCTGATAGACAGGTGTACAGTGGTAAGATGTTGGGACTCTGCTTATAGACAGGTGTAGCAGTGGTAAGATGTTGGGACTCTGCTGATAGACAGGTGTAGCAGTGGTAAGGTGTTGGGACTCTGCTTATAGACAGGTGTAGCAGTGGTAAGGTGTTGGGACTCTGCTGATAGCAAGGTGTAGCCGTGTTAAGATGTTGGGACTCTGCTGATAGACAGGTGTAGCAGTGGTAAGGTGTTGGGACTCTGCTGATAGACAGGTGTAGCAGTGGTAAGGTGATGGAACTCTGCTGATAGCCAGGTGTAGCAGTGGTAAGGTGATGGGACTCTGCTTATAGACAGGTGTAGCAGTGGTAAGGTGTTGGGACTCTGCTGATAGCCAGGTGTAGCAGTGGTAAGGTGTTGGGACTCTGCTGATAGACAGGTGTAGCAGTGGTAAGGTGTTGGGACTCTGCTGATAGCCAGGTGTAGCAGTGGTAAGGTGTTGGGACTCTGCTGATAGACAGGTGTAGCAGTGGTAAGGTGATGGGCCTCTGCTGATAGCCAGGTGTAGCAGTGGTAAGGTGATGGGACTCTGCTGATAGCCAGGTGTAGCAGTGGTAAGGTGATGGGACTCTGCTGATAGCCAGGTGTAGCAGTGGTAAGGTGTTGGGACTCTGCTGATAGACAGGTGTAGCAGTGGTAAGGTGATGGGACTCTGCTGATAGCCAGGTGTAGCAGTGGTAAGGTGTTGGGACTCTGCTGATAGCCAGGTGTAGCAGTGGTAAGGTGATGGGACTCTGCTGATAGCCAGGTGTAGCAGTGGTAAGGTGATGGGCCTCTGCTGATAGCCAGGTGTAGCAGTGGTAAGGTGATGGGACTCTGCTGATAGCCAGGTGTAGCAGTGGTAAGGTGTTGGGACTCTGCTGATAGCCAGGTGTAGCAGTGGTAAGGTGATGGGCCTCTGCTGATAGCCAGGTGTAGCAGTGGTAAGGTGATGGGACTCTGCTGATAGCCAGGTGTAGCAGTGGTAAGGTATTGGGACTCTGCTTATAGACAGGTGTAGCAGTGGTAAGATGTTGGGACTCTGCTGATAGACAGGTGTAGCAGTGGTAAGGTGTTTGGACTCTGCTTATAGACAGGTGTAGCAGTGGTAAGGTGTTGGGACTCTGCTGATAGACAGGTGTAACAGTGGTAAGGTGTTGGGACTCTGCTGATAGCCAGGTGTAGCAGTGGTAAGATGTATGGGGTCTCTGCTGATAGACAGGTGTAGCAGTGGTAAGGTGATGGAACTCTGCTTATAGACAGGTGTAGCAGTGGTAAGGTGTTGGGACTCTGCTGATAGACAGGTGTAGCAGTGGTAAGATGTTGGGACTCTGCTGATAGCCAGGTGTAGCAGTGGTAAGATGTATGGGGTCTCTGCTGATAGACAGGTGTAGCAGTGGTAAGGTGTTGGGACTCTGCTGATAGCCAGGTGTAGCAGTGGTAAGGTGTTGGGACTCTGCTGATAGCCAGGTGTAGCAGTGGTAAGGTGTTGGGACTCTGCTTATAGACAGGTGTAGCAGTGGTAAGGTGATGGGACTCTGCTGATAGACAGGTGTAGCAGTGGTAAGGTGATGGGACTCTGCTGATAGACAGGTGTACAGTGGTAAGATGTTGGGACTCTGCTTATAGACAGGTGTAGCAGTGGTAAGATGTTGGGACTCTGCTGATAGACAGGTGTAGCAGTGGTAAGGTGTTGGGACTCTGCTTATAGACAGGTGTAGCAGTGGTAAGGTGTTGGGACTCTGCTGATAGCAAGGTGTAGCCGTGTTAAGATGTTGGGACTCTGCTGATAGACAGGTGTAGCAGTGGTAAGGTGTTGGGACTCTGCTGATAGACAGGTGTAGCAGTGGTAAGGTGATGGAACTCTGCTGATAGCCAGGTGTAGCAGTGGTAAGGTGATGGGACTCTGCTTATAGACAGGTGTAGCAGTGGTAAGGTGTTGGGACTCTGCTGATAGCCAGGTGTAGCAGTGGTAAGGTGTTGGGACTCTGCTGATAGACAGGTGTAGCAGTGGTAAGGTGTTGGGACTCTGCTGATAGACAGGTGTAGCAGTGGTAAGGTGTTGGGACTCTGCTGATAGACAGTTGTAGCAGTGGTAAGGTGTTGGGACTCTGCTGATAGACAGGTGTAGCAGTGGTAAGGTGTTGGGACTCTGCTGATAGACAGGTGTAGCAGTGGTAAGGTGATGGGACTCTGCTGATAGCCAGGTGTAGCAGTGGTAAGGTGTTGGGACTCTGCTGATAGACAGGTGTAGCAGTGGTAAGGTGATGGGACAGCCAGGTGTAGCAGTGGTAAGGTGTTGGGACTCTGCTGATAGCCAGGTGTAGCAGTGGTAAGGTGATGGGCCTCTGCTGATAGCCAGGTGTAGCAGTGGTAAGGTGATGGGACTCTGCTGATAGGTGTAGCAGTGGTAAGGTGTTGGGACTCTGCTGATAGCCAGGTGTAGCAGTGGTAAGGTGATGGGCCTCTGCTGATAGCCAGGTGTAGCAGTGGTAAGGTGATGGGCCTCTGCTGATAGCCAGGTGTAGCAGTGGTAAGGTGTTGGGACTCTGCTTATAGACAGGTGTAGCAGTGGTAAGATGTTGGGACTCTGCTGATAGACAGGTGTAGGTAAGGTGTTTGGACTCTGCTGATAGCCAGGTGTAGCAGTGGTAAGGTGTTGGGACTCTGCTGATAGACAGGTGTAGCAGTGGTAAGGTGTTGGGACTCTGCTGATAGCCAGGTGTAGCAGTGGTAAGGTGTTGGGACTCTGCTGATAGACAGGTGTAGCAGTGGTAAGGTGTTGGGACTCTGCTGATAGACAGGTGTAGCAGTGGTAGGTGTTGGGACTCTGCTTATAGACAGGTGTAGCAGTGGTAAGGTGTTGGGACTCTGCTGATAGACAGGTGTAGCAGTGGTAAGGTGTTTGGACTCTGATAGCCAGGTGCTTATAGACAGGTGTAGCAGTGGTAAGGTGTTTGGACTCTGCTTATAGACAGGTGTAGCAGTGGTAAGGTGTTGGGACTCTGCTGATAGACAGGTGTAGCAGTGGTAAGGTGTTGGGACTCTGCTTATAGACAGGTGTAGCAGTGGTAAGGTGTTTGGACTCTGCTTAGGGTGTAGCAGTGGTAAGGTGTTGGGACTCTGCTGATAGACAGGTGTAGCAGTGGTAGTTGGGACTCTGCTGATAGCCAGGTGTAGCAGTGGTAAGGTGTTGGGACTCTGCTTATAGACAGGTGTAGCAGTGGTAAGGTGTTGGGACTCTGCTGATAGACAGGTGTAGCAGTGGTAAGGTGATGGGACTCTGCTGATAGCCAGGTGTAGCAGTGGTAAGGTGTTGGGACTCTGCTTATAGACAGGTGTAGCAGTGGTAAGGTGTTGGGACTCTGCTGATAGCCAGGTGTAGCCGTGGTAAGATGTTGTGACTCTGCTGATAGCCAGGTGTAGCAGTGGTAAGATGTTGGGACTCTGCTGATAGACAGGTGTAGCAGTGGTAAGGTGTTGGGACTCTGCTGATAGCCAGGTGTAGCAGTGGTAAGGTGATGGGGCTCTGCTTATAGACAGGTGTAGCAGTGGTAAGGTGATGGTGCTCTGCTTATAGACAGGTGTAGCAGTGGTAAGGTGTTGGGACTCTGCTGATAGACAGGTGTAGCAGTGGTAAGGTGATGGGACTCTGCTGATAGACAGGTGTAGCAGTGGTAAGGTGATGGGACTCTGCTGATAGACAGGTGTAGCAGTGGTAAGGTGTTGGGTCTCTGCTGATAGGCAGGTGTAGCAATGGTAAGGTGTTGGGACTCTGCTGATAGCCAGGTGTAGCAGTGGTAAGGTGATGGAACTCTGCTTATAGACAGGTGTAGCTGTGGTAAGATGTATGGGGTCTCTGCTGATAGCCAGGTGTAGCAGTGGTAAGGTGTTGGGACTCTGCTGATAGACAGGTGTAGCAATGGTAAGGTGTTGGGACTCTGCTGATAGACAGGTGTAGCAGTGGTAAGATGTTGGGACTCTGCTTATAGACAGGTGTAGCAGTGGTAAGGTGATGGGACTCTGCTGATAGACAGGTGTAGCAGTGGTAAGGTGTTGGGACTCTGCTTATAGACAGGTGTAGCAGTGGTAAGGTGTTGGGACTCTGCTGATAGTTGGGTGTAGCAGTGGTAAGGTGTTGGGACTCTGCTGATAGACAGGTGTAGCAGTGGTAAGGTGTTGGGACTCTGCTGATAGCCAGGTGTAGCAGTGGTAAGGTGATGGGACTCTGCTGATAGCCAGGTGTAGCAGTGGTAAGGTGTTGGGACTCTGCTGATAGACAGGTGTAGCAGTGGTAAGGTGTTGGGACTCTGCTGATAGCCAGGTGTAACAGTGGTAAGGTGCTGGGACTCTGCTGATAGCCAGGTGTAGCAGTGGTAAGGTGTTGGGACTCTGCTGATAGACAGGTGTAGCAGTGGTAAGGTGTTGGGACTCTGCTGATAGACAGGTGTAGCAGTGGTAAGGTGTGGGGACTCTGCTGATAGACAGGTGTAGCAGGGTGTGATGGACTCTGCTTATAGACTGGTGTATCAGTGGTTTGATGTTGTGACTCTGCTGATAGCCAGGTGTAGCAGTGGTAAGGTGTTGGGACTCTGCTGATAGACAGGTGTAGCAGTGGTAAGGTGTTGGGACTCTGCTGATAGACAGGTGTAGCAGTGGTAAGGTGTTGGGACTCTGCTGATAGACAGGTGTAGCAGTGGTAAGGTGTTGGGACTCTGCTGATAGACAGGTGTAGCAGTGGTAAGGTGATGGGACTCTGCTTATAGACAGGTGTAGCAGTGGTAAGGTGATGGGACTCTGCTGATAGACAGGTGTAGCAGTGGTAAGGTGATGGGACTCTGCTGATAGACAGGTGTAGCAGTGGTAAGATGTTGGGTCTCTGCTGATAGCCAGGTGTAGCAATGGTAAGGTGTTGGGACTCTGCTGATAGCCAGGTGTAACAGTGGTAAGGTGATGGAACTCTGCTTATAGACAGGTGTAGCTGTGGTAAGATGTATAGGGTCTCTGCTGATAGCCAGGTGTAGCAGTGGTAAGGTGATGGTACTCTGCTGATAGACAGGTGTAGCAATGGTAAGGTGTTGGGACTCTGCTGATAGACAGGTGTAGCAGTGGTAAGATGTTGGGACTCTGCTGATAGACAGGTGTAGCAGTGGTAAGGTGTTGGGTCTCTGCTTATAGACAGGTGTAGCAGTGGTAAGGTGTTGGGACTCTGCTGATAGCCAGGTGTAGCAGTGGTAAGGTGTTGGGACTCTGCTGATAGACAGGTGTAGCAGTGGTAAGGTGATGGGACTCTGCTTATAGACTGGTGTATCAGTGGTTTGATGTTGTGACTCTGCTGATAGCCAGGTGTAGCAGTGGTAAGGTGTTGGGACTCTGCTGATAGACAGGTGTAGCAGTGGTAAGGTGTTGGGACTCTGCTGATAGACAGGTGTAGCAGTGGTAAGGTGTTGGGACTCTGCTGATAGACAGGTGTAGCAGTGGTAAGGTGATGGGACTCTGCTGATAGACAGGTGTAGCAGTGGTAAGGTGTTGGGTCTCTGCTGATAGCCAGGTGTAGCAATGGTAAGGTGTTGGGACTCTGCTGATAGCCAGGTGTAGCAGTGGTAAGATGTTGGGACTCTGCTTATAGACAGGTGTATCAGTGGTTTGATGTTGTGACTCTGCTGATAGCCAGGTGTAGCAGTGGTAAGGTGTTGGGACTCTGCTGATAGACAGGTGTAGCAGTGGTAAGGTGTTGGGACTCTGCTGATAGACAGGTGTAGCAGTGGTAAGGTGTTGGGACTCTGCTGATAGACAGGTGTAGCAGTGGTAAGGTGTTGGGACTCTGCTTATAGACAGGTGTAGCAGTGGTAAGGTGATGGGACTCTGCTTATAGACAGGTGTAGCAGTGGTAAGGTGATGGGACTCTGCTGATAGACAGGTGTAGCAGTGGTAAGGTGATGGGACTCTGCTGATAGCAGTGGTAAGGTGTTGGGTCTCTGCTGATAGCCAGTGGCAATGGTAAGGTGTTGGGACTCTGCTGATAGCCAGGTGTAACAGTGGTAAGGTGATGGAACTCTGCTTATAGACAGGTGTAGCAGTGGTAAGATGTATGGGACTCTGCTGATAGCCAGGTGTAGCAGTGGTAAGGTGATGGTACTCTGCTGATAGACAGGTGTAGCAATGGTAAGGTGTTGGGACTCTGCTGATAGACAGGTGTAGCAGTGGTAAGATGTTGGGACTCTGCTTATAGACAGGTGTAGCAGTGGTAAGGTGATGGGACTCTGCTGATAGACAGGTGTAGCAGTGGTAAGGTGTTGGGACTCTGCTGATAGACAGGTGTAGCAGTGGTAAGGTGTTGGGACTCTGCTGATAGCCAGGTGTAGCAGTGGTAAGGTGTTGGGACTCTGCTGATAGACAGGTGTAGCAGTGGTAAGGTGTTGGGACTCTGCTGATAGCCAGGTGTATCAGTGGTAAGGTGTTGGGACTCTGCTGATAGCCAGGTGTAACAGTGGTAAGGTGTTGGGACTCTGCTGATAGCCAGGTGTATCAGTGGTAAAGTGTTGGGACTCTGCTGATAGCCAGGTGTAGCATTGGTAAGGTGTTGTGACTCTGCTGATAGCCAGGTGTATCAGTGGTAAGGTGTTGGGACTCTGCTGATAGACAGGTGTAGCAGTGGTAAGGTGATGGGACTCTGCTGATAGACAGGTGTAGCAGTGGTAAGGTGTTGGGACTCTGCTGATAGACAGGTGTAGCAGTGGTAAGGTGTTGGGACTCTGCTGATAGACAGGTGTAGCAGTGGTAAGGTGTTGGGACTCTGCTTATAGACAGGTGTAGCAGTGGTAAGGTGTTGGGACTCTGCTGATAGACAGGTGTAGCAGTGGTAAGGTGTTTGGACTCTGCTTATAGACAGGTGTAGCAGTGGTAAGGTGTTTGGACTCTGCTTATAGACAGGTGTAGCAGTGGTAAGGTGTTGGGACTCTGCTGATAGACAGGTGTAGCAGTGGTAAGGTGTTGGGACTCTGCTTATAGACAGGTGTAGCAGTGGTAAGGTGTTTGGACTCTGCTTATAGACAGGTGTAGCAGTGGTAAGGTGTTGGGACTCTGCTGATAGACAGGTGTAGCAGTGGTAAGGTGTTGGGACTCTGCTGATAGCCAGGTGTAGCAGTGGTAAGGTGTTGGGACTCTGCTTATAGACAGGTGTAGCAGTGGTAAGGTGTTGGGACTCTGCTGATAGACAGGTGTAGCAGTGGTAAGGTGATGGGACTCTGCTGATAGCCAGGTGTAGCAGTGGTAAGGTGTTGGGACTCTGCTTATAGACAGGTGTAGCAGTGGTAAGGTGTTGGGACTCTGCTGATAGCCAGGTGTAGCCGTGGTAAGATGTTGTGACTCTGCTGATAGCCAGGTGTAGCAGTGGTAAGATGTTGGGACTCTGCTGATAGACAGGTGTAGCAGTGGTAAGGTGTTGGGACTCTGCTGATAGCCAGGTGTAGCAGTGGTAAGGTGATGGGGCTCTGCTTATAGACAGGTGTAGCAGTGGTAAGGTGATGGTGCTCTGCTTATAGACAGGTGTAGCAGTGGTAAGGTGTTGGGACTCTGCTGATAGACAGATGTAGCAGTGGTAAGGTGATGGGACTCTGCTGATAGACAGGTGTAGCAGTGGTAAGGTGATGGGACTCTGCTGATAGACAGGTGTAGCAGTGGTAAGGTGTTGGGTCTCTGCTGATAGGCAGGTGTAGCAATGGTAAGGTGTTGGGACTCTGCTGATAGCCAGGTGTAGCAGTGGTAAGGTGATGGAACTCTGCTTATAGACAGGTGTAGCTGTGGTAAGATGTATGGGGTCTCTGCTGATAGCCAGGTGTAGCAGTGGTAAGGTGTGGTACTCTGCTGATAGACAGGTGTAGCAATGGTAAGGTGTTGGGACTCTGCTGATAGACAGGTGTAGCAGTGGTAAGATGTTGGGACTCTGCTGCAGGTGTAGCAGTGGTAAGGTGATGGGACTCTGCTGATAGACAGGTGTAGCAGTGGTAAGGTGTTGGGACTCTGCTTATAGACAGGTGTAGCAGTGGTAAGGTGTTGGGACTCTGCTGATAGTTGGGTGTAGCAGTGGTAAGGTGTTGGGACTCTGCTGATAGACAGGTGTAGCAGTGGTAAGGTGTTGGGACTCTGCTGATAGCCAGGTGTAGCAGTGGTAAGGTGTTGGGACTCTGCTGATAGCCAGGTGTAGCAGTGGTAAGGTGTTGGGACTCTGCTGATAGACAGGTGTAGCAGTGGTAAGGTGTTGGGACTCTGCTGATAGCCAGGTGTAACAGTGGTAAGGTGCTGGGACTCTGCTGATAGCCAGGTGTAGCAGTGGTAAGGTGTTGGGACTCTGCTGATAGACAGGTGTAGCAGTGGTAAGGTGTTGGGACTCTGCTGATAGACAGGTGTAGCAGTGGTAAGGTGTGGGGACTCTGCTGATAGACAGGTGTAGCAGTGGTAGGTGATGGGACTCTGTTATAGACTGGTGTATCAGTGGTTTGATGTTGTGACTCTGCTGATAGCCAGGTGTAGCAGTGGTAAGGTGTTGGGACTCTGCTGATAGACAGGTGTAGCAGTGGTAAGGTGTTGGGACTCTGCTGATAGACAGGTGTAGCAGTGGTAAGGTGTTGGGACTCTGCTGATAGACAGGTGTAGCAGTGGTAAGGTGTTGGGACTCTGCTGATAGACAGGTGTAGCAGTGGTAAGGTGATGGGACTCTGCTTATAGACAGGTGTAGCAGTGGTAAGGTGATGGGACTCTGCTGATAGACAGGTGTAGCAGTGGTAAGGTGATGGGACTCTGCTGATAGACAGGTGTAGCAGTGGTAAGGTGTTGGGTCTCTGCTGATAGCCAGGTGTAGCAATGGTAAGGTGTTGGGACTCTGCTGATAGCCAGGTGTAACAGTGGTAAGGTGATGGAACTCTGCTTATAGACAGGTGTAGCTGTGGTAAGATGTATAGGGTCTCTGCTGATAGCCAGGTGTAGCAGTGGTAAGGTGATGGTACTCTGCTGATAGACAGGTGTAGCAATGGTAAGGTGTTGGGACTCTGCTGATAGACAGGTGTAGCAGTGGTAAGATGTTGGGACTCTGCTGATAGACAGGTGTAGCAGTGGTAAGGTGTTGGGTCTCTGCTTATAGACAGGTGTAGCAGTGGTAAGGTGTTGGGACTCTGCTGATAGCCGGTGTAGCAGTGGTAAGGTGTTGGGACTCTGCTGATAGACAGGTGTAGCAGTGGTAAGGTGATGGGACTCTGCTTATAGACTGGTGTATCAGTGGTTTGATGTTGTGACTCTGCTGATAGCCAGGTGTAGCAGTGGTAAGGTGTTGGGACTCTGCTGATAGACAGGTGTAGCAGTGGTAAGGTGTTGGGACTCTGCTGATAGACAGGTGTAGCAGTGGTAAGGTGTTGGGACTCTGCTGATAGACAGGTGTAGCAGTGGTAAGGTGATGGGACTCTGCTGATAGACAGGTGTAGCAGTGGTAAGGTGTTGGGTCTCTGCTGATAGCCAGGTGTAGCAATGGTAAGGTGTTGGGACTCTGCTGATAGCCAGGTGTAGCAGTGGTAAGATGTTGGGACTCTGCTTATAGACAGGTGTATCAGTGGTTTGATGTTGTGACTCTGCTGATAGCCAGGTGTAGCAGTGGTAAGGTGTTGGGACTCTGCTGATAGACAGGTGTAGCAGTGGTAAGGTGTTGGGACTCTGCTGATAGACAGGTGTAGCAGTGGTAAGGTGTTGGGACTCTGCTGATAGACAGGTGTAGCAGTGGTAAGGTGTTGGGACTCTGCTTATAGACAGGTGTAGCAGTGGTAAGGTGATGGGACTCTGCTTATAGACAGGTGTAGCAGTGGTAAGGTGATGGGACTCTGCTGATAGACAGGTGTAGCAGTGGTAAGGTGATGGGACTCTGCTGATAGACAGGTGTAGCAGTGGTAAGGTGTTGGGTCTCTGCTGATAGCCAGGTGTAGCAATGGTAAGGTGTTGGGACTCTGCTGATAGCCAGGTGTAACAGTGGTAAGGTGATGGAACTCTGCTTATAGACAGGTGTAGCTGTGGTAAGATGTATGGGGTCTCTGCTGATAGCCAGGTGTAGCAGTGGTAAGGTGATGGTACTCTGCTGATAGACAGGTGTAGCAATGGTAAGGTGTTGGGACTCTGCTGATAGACAGGTGTAGCAGTGGTAAGATGTTGGGACTCTGCTTATAGACAGGTGTAGCAGTGGTAAGGTGATGGGACTCTGCTGATAGACAGGTGTAGCAGTGGTAAGGTGTTGGGACTCTGCTTATAGACAGGTGTAGCAGTGGTAAGGTGTTGGGACTCTGCTGATAGCCGGGTGTAGCAGTGGTAAGGTGTTGGGACTCTGCTGATAGACAGGTGTAGCAGTGGTAAGGTGTTGGGACTCTGCTGATAGCCAGGTATATCAGTGTAAGGTGTTGGGACTCTGCTGATAGACAGGTGGTGGTAAGGTGTTGGGACTCTGCTGATAGCCAGGTGTAGCAGTGGTAAGGTGTTGTGACTCTGCTGATAGCCAGGTGTATCAGTGGTAAGGTGTTGGTCTGCTGATAGCCAGGTGTTGGTAAGGTGTTGGGACTCTGCTGATAGCCAGGTGTATCAGTGGTAAGTGTTGGGACTCTGCTGATAGCCAGGTGTAGCATTGGTAAGGTGTTGTGACTCTGCTGATAGCCAGGTGTATCAGTGGTAAGGTGTTGGGACTCTGCTGATAGACAGGTGTAGCAGTGGTAAGGTGATGGGACTCTGCTGATAGACAGGTGTAGCAGTGGTAAGGTGTTGGGACTCTGCTGATAGACAGGTGTAGCAGTGGTAAGGTGTTGGGACTCTGCTGATAGACAGGTGTAGCAGTGGTAAGGTGTTGGGACTCTGCTGACAGGTAGCAGTGGTAAGGTGATGGGACTCTGCTTATAGACAGGTGTAGCAGTGGTAAGGTGTTGGGACTCTGCTGATAGACAGGTGTAGCAGTGGTAAGGTGTTGGGACTCTGCTGATAGACAGGTGTAGCAGTGGTAAGGTGTTGGGTCTCTGCTGATAGCCAGGTGTAGCAATGGTAAGGTGTTGGGACTCTGCTGATAGAGTGGTAGGTGATGGAACTCTGCTTATAGACAGTGGCTGTGGTAAGATGTGTTGGACTGTGCAGTGGTATAGACAGGTGTAGCAATGGTAGGTACTCTGCTGAGACAGGTGTTGGTAAGATGTTGGGACTCTGCTTATAGACAGGTGTAGCAGTGGTAAGGTGTGGGACTCTGCTGATAGACAGGTGTAGCAGTGGTAAGGTGTTGGGACTCTGCTTATAGACAGGTGTAGCAGTGGTAAGGTGTTGGGACTCTGCTGATAGCCGGGTGTAGCAGTGGTAAGGTGTTGGGACTCTGCTGATAGACAGGTGTAGCAGTGGTAGTGTAGCAGTGGGTATATCAGTGGTAAGTTTGGACTCTGCTGATAGACAGGTGTAGCAGTGGTAAGGTGTTGGGACTCTGCTGAGCAGGTGGTGGTAAGGTGTTGGGACTCTGCTGATAGCCAGGTGACAGTGTGGTGTTGCAGTGGTAAGGTGTTGGGACTCTGCTGATAGCCAGGTGTAGCAGTGGTAAGGTGTTGGGGACTCTGCTGATAGCCAGGTGTAGCATTGGTAAGGTGATGGGACTCTGCTGATAGCCAGTGTATCAGTGGTAAGGTGTTGGGACTCTGCTGATAGACAGGTGTAGCAGTGGTAAGGTGATGGGACTCTGCTGATAGACAGGTGTAGCAGTGGTAAGGTGTTGGGACTCTGCTGATAGACAGGTGTAGCAGTGGTAAGGTGTTGGGACTCTGCTGATAGACAGGTGTAGCAGTGGTAAGGTGTTGGGACTCTGCTTATAGACAGGTGTAGCAGTGGTAAGGTGATGGGACTCTGCTGATAGACCAGGTAAGTGTACTCTGCAGTGGCAGTGGTAAGGTGTTGGGACTGTTGACAGGTGTACTCTGCTGATAGCCAGGTGTAGCAGATGTTGGACTCTGCTGATAGAGGTGTTGGTAAGATGTTGGGACTCTGCTGATAGACAGGTGTAGCAGTGGTAAGGTGTTGGGACTCTGCTGATAGCCAGGTGTAGCAGTGGTAAGGTGATGGGGCTCTGCTTATAGACAGGTGTAGCAGTGGTAAGGTGATGGTGCTCTGCTTATAGACAGGTGTAGCAGTGGTAAGGTGTTGGGACTCTGCTGATAGACAGATGTAGCAGTGGTAAGGTGATGGGACTCTGCTGATAGACAGGTGTAGCAGTGGTAAGGTGATGGGACTCTGCTGATAGACAGGTGTAGCAGTGGTAAGGTGTTGGGTCTCTGCTGATAGGCAGGTGTAGCAATGGTAAGGTGTTGGGACTCTGCTGATAGCCAGGTGTAGCAGTGGTAAGGTGATGGAACTCTGCTTATAGACAGGTGTAGCTGTGGTAAGATGTATGGGGTCTCTGCTGATAGCCAGGTGTAGCAGTGGTAAGGTGATGGTACTCTGCTGATAGACAGGTGTAGCAATGGTAAGGTGTTGGGACTCTGCTGATAGACAGGTGTAGCAGTGGTAAGATGTTGGGACTCTGCTTATAGACAGGTGTAGCAGTGGTAAGGTGATGGGACTCTGCTGATAGACAGGTGTAGCAGTGGTAAGGTGTTGGGACTCTGCTTATAGACAGGTGTAGCAGTGGTAAGGTGTTGGGACTCTGCTGATAGTTGGGTGTAGCAGTGGTAAGGTGTTGGGACTCTGCTGATAGACAGGTGTAGCAGTGGTAAGGTGTTGGGACTCTGCTGATAGCCAGGTGTAGCAGTGGTAAGGTGTTGGGACTCTGCTGATAGCCAGGTGTAGCAGTGGTAAGGTGTTGGGACTCTGCTGATAGACAGGTGTAGCAGTGGTAAGGTGTTGGGACTCTGCTGATAGCCAGGTGTAACAGTGGTAAGGTGCTGGGACTCTGCTGATAGCCAGGTGTAGCAGTGGTAAGGTGTTGGGACTCTGCTGATAGACAGGTGTAGCAGTGGTAAGGTGTTGGGACTCTGCTGATAGACAGGTGTAGCAGTGGTAAGGTGTGGGGACTCTGCTGATAGACAGGTGTAGCAGTGGTAAGGTGATGGGACTCTGCTTATAGACTGGTGTATCAGTGGTTTGATGTTGTGACTCTGCTGATAGCCAGGTGTAGCAGTGGTAAGGTGTTGGGACTCTGCTGATAGACAGGTGTAGCAGTGGTAAGGTGTTGGGACTCTGCTGATAGACAGGTGTAGCAGTGGTAAGGTGTTGGGACTCTGCTGATAGACAGGTGTAGCAGTGGTAAGGTGTTGGGACTCTGCTGATAGACAGGTGTAGCAGTGGTAAGGTGATGGGACTCTGCTTATAGACAGGTGTAGCAGTGGTAAGGTGATGGGACTCTGCTGATAGACAGGTGTAGCAGTGGTAAGGTGATGGGACTCTGCTGATAGACAGGTGTAGCAGTGGTAAGGTGTTGGGTCTCTGCTGATAGCCAGGTGTAGCAATGGTAAGGTGTTGGGACTCTGCTGATAGCCAGGTGTAACAGTGGTAAGGTGATGGAACTCTGCTTATAGACAGGTGTAGCTGTGGTAAGATGTATAGGGTCTCTGCTGATAGCCAGGTGTAGCAGTGGTAAGGTGATGGTACTCTGCTGATAGACAGGTGTAGCAATGGTAAGGTGTTGGGACTCTGCTGATAGACAGGTGTAGCAGTGGTAAGATGTTGGGACTCTGCTGATAGACAGGTGTAGCAGTGGTAAGGTGTTGGGTCTCTGCTTATAGACAGGTGTAGCAGTGGTAAGGTGTTGGGACTCTGCTGATAGCCGGGTGTAGCAGTGGTAAGGTGTTGGGACTCTGCTGATAGACAGGTGTAGCAGTGGTAAGGTGATGGGACTCTGCTTATAGACTGGTGTATCAGTGGTTTGATGTTGTGACTCTGCTGATAGCCAGGTGTAGCAGTGGTAAGGTGTTGGGACTCTGCTGATAGACAGGTGTAGCAGTGGTAAGGTGTTGGGACTCTGCTGATAGACAGGTGTAGCAGTGGTAAGGTGTTGGGACTCTGCTGATAGACAGGTGTAGCAGTGGTAAGGTGATGGGACTCTGCTGATAGACAGGTGTAGCAGTGGTAAGGTGTTGGGTCTCTGCTGATAGCCAGGTGTAGCAATGGTAAGGTGTTGGGACTCTGCTGATAGCCAGGTGTAGCAGTGGTAAGATGTTGGGACTCTGCTTATAGACAGGTGTATCAGTGGTTTGATGTTGTGACTCTGCTGATAGCCAGGTGTAGCAGTGGTAAGGTGTTGGGACTCTGCTGATAGACAGGTGTAGCAGTGGTAAGGTGTTGGGACTCTGCTGATAGACAGGTGTAGCAGTGGTAAGGTGTTGGGACTCTGCTGATAGACAGGTGTAGCAGTGGTAAGGTGTTGGGACTCTGCTTATAGACAGGTGTAGCAGTGGTAAGGTGATGGGACTCTGCTTATAGACAGGTGTAGCAGTGGTAAGGTGATGGGACTCTGCTGATAGACAGGTGTAGCAGTGGTAAGGTGATGGGACTCTGCTGATAGACAGGTGTAGCAGTGGTAAGGTGTTGGGTCTCTGCTGATAGCCAGGTGTAGCAATGGTAAGGTGTTGGGACTCTGCTGATAGCCAGGTGTAACAGTGGTAAGGTGATGGAACTCTGCTTATAGACAGGTGTAGCTGTGGTAAGATGTATGGGGTCTCTGCTGATAGCCAGGTGTAGCAGTGGTAAGGTGATGGTACTCTGCTGATAGACAGGTGTAGCAATGGTATGGTGTTGGGACTCTGCTGATAGACAGGTGTAGCAGTGGTAAGATGTTGGGACTCTGCTTATAGACAGGTGTAGCAGTGGTAAGGTGATGGGACTCTGCTGATAGACAGGTGTAGCAGTGGTAAGGTGTTGGGACTCTGCTTATAGACAGGTGTAGCAGTGGTAAGGTGTTGGGACTCTGCTGATAGCCGGGTGTAGCAGTGGTAAGGTGTTGGGACTCTGCTGATAGACAGGTGTAGCAGTGGTAAGGTGTTGGGACTCTGCTGATAGCCAGGTATATCAGTGGTAAGGTGTTGGGACTCTGCTGATAGACAGGTGTAGCAGTGGTAAGGTGTTGGGACTCTGCTGATAGCCAGGTGTAGCAGTGGTAAGGTGTTGTGACTCTGCTGATAGCCAGGTGTATCAGTGGTAAGGTGTTGGGACTCTGCTGATAGCCAGGTGTAACAGTGGTAAGGTGTTGGGACTCTGCTGATAGCCAGGTGTATCAGTGGTAAAGTGTTGGGACTCTGCTGATAGCCAGGTGTAGCATTGGTAAGGTGTTGTGACTCTGCTGATAGCCAGGTGTATCAGTGGTAAGGTGTTGGGACTCTGCTGATAGACAGGTGTAGCAGTGGTAAGGTGATGGGACTCTGCTGATAGACAGGTGTAGCAGTGGTAAGGTGTTGGGACTCTGCTGATAGACAGGTGTAGCAGTGGTAAGGTGTTGGGACTCTGCTGATAGACAGGTGTAGCAGTGGTAAGGTGTTGGGACTCTGCTTATAGACAGGTGTAGCAGTGGTAAGGTGATGGGACTCTGCTTATAGACAGGTGTAGCAGTGGTAAGGTGATGGGACTCTGCTGATAGACAGGTGTAGCAGTGGTAAGGTGATGGGACTCTGCTGATAGACAGGTGTAGCAGTGGTAAGGTGTTGGGTCTCTGCTGATAGCCAGGTGTAGCAATGGTAAGGTGTTGGGACTCTGCTGATAGCCAGGTGTAACAGTGGTAAGGTGATGGAACTCTGCTTATAGACAGGTGTAGCTGTGGTAAGATGTATGGGGTCTCTGCTGATAGCCAGGTGTAGCAGTGGTAAGGTGATGGTACTCTGCTGATAGACAGGTGTAGCAATGGTAAGGTGTTGGGACTCTGCTGATAGACAGGTGTAGCAGTGGTAAGATGTTGGGACTCTGCTTATAGACAGGTGTAGCAGTGGTAAGGTGATGGGACTCTGCTGATAGACAGGTGTAGCAGTGGTAAGGTGTTGGGACTCTGCTTATAGACAGGTGTAGCAGTGGTAAGGTGTTGGGACTCTGCTGATAGCCGGGTGTAGCAGTGGTAAGGTGTTGGGACTCTGCTGATAGACAGGTGTAGCAGTGGTAAGGTGTTGGGACTCTGCTGATAGCCAGGTATATCAGTGGTAAGGTGTTGGGACTCTGCTGATAGACAGGTGTAGCAGTGGTAAGGTGTTGGGACTCTGCTGATAGCCAGGTGTAGCAGTGGTAAGGTGTTGTGACTCTGCTGATAGCCAGGTGTATCAGTGGTAAGGTGTTGGGACTCTGCTGATAGCCAGGTGTAACAGTGGTAAGGTGTTGGGACTCTGCTGATAGCCAGGTGTATCAGTGGTAAGGTGTGGGGACTCTGCTGATAGCCAGGTGTAGCATTGGTAAGGTGATGGGACTCTGCTGATAGCCAGGTGTATCAGTGGTAAGGTGTTGGGACTCTGCTGATAGACAGGTGTAGCAGTGGTAAGGTGATGGGACTCTGCTGATAGACAGGTGTAGCAGTGGTAAGGTGTTGGGACTCTGCTGATAGACAGGTGTAGCAGTGGTAAGGTGTTGGGACTCTGCTGATAGACAGGTGTAGCAGTGGTAAGGTGTTGGGACTCTGCTTATAGACAGGTGTAGCAGTGGTAAGGTGATGGGACTCTGCTGATAGACAGGTGTAGCAATGGTAAGGTGTTGGGACTCTGCTTATAGACAGGTGTAGCAGTGGTAAGGTGTTGGGACTCTGCTTATCGACAGGTGTAGCAGTGGTAAGGTGTTGGGACTCTGCTGATAGACTGTTGTAGCAGTGGTAAGGTGTTGGGACTCTGCTTATAGACAGGTGTAGCAGTGGTAAGGTGTTGGGACTCTGCTGATAGACAGGTGTAGCAGTGGTAAGGTGTTGGGACTCTGCTGATAGACAGGTGTAGCAGTGGTAAGGTGTTGGGACTCTGCTGATAGCCAGGTGTAGCAGTGGTAAGGTGTTGGGACTCTGCTTATAGACAGGTGTAGCAGTGGTAAGGTGTTGGGACTCTGCTGATAGCCAGGTGTAGCAGTGGTAAGGTGTTGGGACTCTGCTTATAGACAGGTGTAGCAGTGGTAAGGTGTTGGGACTCTGCTTATAGACAGGTGTAGCAGTGGTAAGGTGTTGGGACTCTGCTGATAGCCAGGTGTAGCAGTGGTAAGGTGTTGGGACTCTGCTTATAGACAGGTGTAGCAGTGGTAAGGTGTTGGGACTCTGCTTATAGACAGGTGTAGCAGTGGTAAGGTGATGGGACTCTGCTGATAGCCAGGTGTAGCAGTGGTAAGGTGTTGGGACTCTGCTTATAGCCAGGTGTAGCAGTGGTAAGGTGTTGGGACTCTGCTTATAGACAGGTGTAGCAGTGGTAAGGTGTTGGGACTCTGCTGATAGCCAGGTGTAGCAGTGGTAAGGTGATGGGACTCTGCTGATAGCCAGGTGTAGCAGTGGTAAGGTGTTGGGACTCTGCTTATAGACAGGTGTAGCAGTGGTAAGGTGTTGGGACTCTGCTTATAGACAGGTGTAGCAGTGGTAAGGTGTTGGGACTCTGCTTATAGACAGGTGTAGCAGTGGTAAGGTGTTGGGACTCTGCTTATAGCCAGGTGTATCAGTGGTAAGGTGTTGGGACTCTGCTTATAGACAGGTGTAGCAGTGGTAAGGTGTTGGGACTCTGCTGATAGACAGGTGTAGCAGTGGTAAGGTGTTGGGACTCTGCTTATAGACAGGTGTAGCAGTGGTAAGGTGTTGGGACTCTGCTGATAGACAGGTGTAGCAGTGGTAAGGTGTTGGGACTCTGCTGATAGACAGGTGTAGCAGTGGTAAGGTGTTGGGACTCTGCTGATAGCCAGGTGTAGCAGTGGTAAGGTGTTGGGACTCTGCTGATAGCCAGGTGTAGCAGTGGTAAGGTGTTGGGACTCTGCTGATAGCCAGGTGTAGCAGTGGTAAGGTGTTGGGACTCTGCTTATAGACAGGTGTAGCAGTGGTAAGGTGTTGGGACTCTGCTGATAGACAGGTGTAGCAGTGTTAAGATGTTGGGACTCTGCTGATAGACAGGTGTAGCAGTGGTAAGGTGATGGGACTCTGCTGATAGACAGGTGTAGCAGTGGTAAGGTGATGGGACTCTGCTGATAGCCAGGTGTAGCAGTGGTAAGGTGTTGGGACTCTGCTGATAGACAGGTGTAGCAGTGGTAAGGTGTTGGGACTCTGCTGATAGACAGGTGTAGCAGTGGTAAGGTGTTGGGACTCTGCTGATAGCCAGGTGTAGCAGTGGTAAGGTGTTGGGACTCTGCTGATAGACAGGTGTAGCAGTGGTAAGGTGTTGGGACTCTGCTGATAGACAGGTGTAGCAGTGGTAAGATGTTGTGACTCTGCTGATAGCCAGGTGTAGCAGTGGTAAGGTGTTGGGACTCTGCTTATAGACAGGTGTAGCAGTGGTAAGATGTTGGGACTCTGCTTATAGACAGGTGTAGCAGTGGTAAGGTGATGGGACTCTGCTGATAGCCAGGTGTAGCAGTGGTAAGGTGTTGGGACTCTGCTGATAGCCAGGTGTAGCAGTGGTAAGGTGATGGGACTCTGCTGATAGCCAGGTGTAGCAGTGGTAAGGTGTTGGGACTCTGCTGATAGCCAGGTGTAGCAGTGGTAAGGTGTTGGGACTCTGCTGATAGCCAGGTGTAGCAGTGGTAAGGTGATGGGACTCTGCTGATAGACAGGTGTAGCAGTGGTAAGGTGATGGGACTCTGCTGATAGACAGGTGTAGCAGTGGTAAGATGTTGTGACTCTGCTGATAGCCAGGTGTAGCAGTGGTAAGGTGATGGGACTCTGCTGATAGACAGGTGTAGCAGTGGTAAGGTGATGGGACTCTGCTGATAGACAGGTGTAGCAGTGGTAAGGTGTTGGGACTCTGCTTATAGACAGGTGTAGCAGTGGTAAGATGTTGTGACTCTGCTGATAGCCAGGTGTAGCAGTGGTAAGGTGTTGGGACTCTGCTTATAGACAGGTGTAGCAGTGGTAAGATGTTGGGACTCTGCTGATAGACAGGTGTAGCAGTGGTAAGGTGTTGGGACTCTGCTGATAGCCAGGTGTAGCAGTGGTAAGGTGTTGGGACTCTGCTGATAGACAGGTGTAGCAGTGGTAAGGTGATGGGACTCTGCTGATAGCCAGGTGTAGCAATGGTAAGGTGTTGGGACTCTGCTGATAGCCAGGTGTAGCAGTGGTAAGGTGATGGGACTCTGCTGATAGACAGGTGTAGCAATGGTAAGGTGTTGGGACTCTGCTGATAGCCAGGTGTAGCAGTGGTAAGGTGATGGGACTCTGCTGATAGACAGGTGTAGCAGTGGTAAGGTGATGGGACTCTGCTTATAGACAGGTGTAGCAGTGGTAAGATGTTGTGACTCTGCTGATAGCCAGGTGTAGCAGTGGTAAGGTGTTGGGACTCTGCTTATAGACAGGTGTAGCAGTGGTAAGATGTTGGGACTCTGCTGATAGACAGGTGTAGCAGTGGTAAGGTGTTGGGACTCTGCTGATAGCCAGGTGTAGCAGTGGTAAGGTGTTGGGACTCTGCTGATAGACAGGTGTAGCAGTGGTAAGGTGATGGGACTCTGCTGATAGCCAGGTGTAGCAATGGTAAGGTGTTGGGACTCTGCTGATAGCCAGGTGTAGCAGTGGTAAGGTGATGGGACTCTGCTGATAGACAGGTGTAGCAATGGTAAGGTGTTGGGACTCTGCTGATAGCCAGGTGTAGCAGTGGTAAGGTGATGGGACTCTGCTGATAGACAGGTGTAGCAGTGGTAAGGTGATGGGACTCTGCTGATAGCCAGGTGTAGCAGTGGTAAGGTGTTGGGACTCTGCTTATAGACAGGTGTAGCAGTGGTAAGGTGATGGGACTCTGCTTATAGACAGGTGTAGCAGTGGTAAGGTTTTGGGACTCTGCTGATAGACAGGTGTAGCAGTGGTAAGATGTTGGGACTCTGCTGATAGCCAGGTGTAGCAGTGGTAAGGTGCTGGGACTCTGCTGATAGCCAGGTGTAGCAGTGGTAAGGTGATGGGACTCTGCTGATAGACAGGTGTAGCAGTGGTAAGGTGTTGGGACTCTGCTGATAGACAGGTGTAGCAGTGGTAAGGTGATGGGACTCTGCTGATAGCCAGGTGTAGCAGTGGTAAGGTGTTGGGACTCTGCTTATAGACAGGTGTAGCAGTGGTAAGGTGATGGGACTCTGCTGATAGCCAGGTGTAGCAGTGGTAAGGTGATGGGACTCTGCTTATAGACAGGTGTAGCAGTGGTAAGGTGATGGGACTCTGCTGATAGCCAGATGTAGCAGTGGTAAGGTGATGGGACTCTGCTTATAGACAGGTGTAGCAGTGGTAAGGTGATGGGACTCTGCTGATAGCCAGGTGTAGCAGTGGTAAGGTGATGGGACTCTGCTGATAGCCAGGTGTAGCAGTGGTAAGGTGATGGGACTCTGCTTATAGACAGGTGTAGCAGTGGTAAGGTGATGGGACTCTGCTGATAGCCAGGTGTAGCAGTGGTAAGGTGATGGGACTCTGCTTATAGACAGGTGTAGCAGTGGTAAGGTGATGCGACTCTGCTTATAGACAGGTGTAGCAGTGGTAAGGTGATGGGACTCTGCTGATAGCCAGGTGTAGCAGTGGTAAGGTGTTGGGACTCTGCTGATAGCCAGGTGTAGCAGTGGTAAGGTGATGGGACTCTGCTTATAGACAGGTGTAGCAGTGGTAAGGTGATGGGACTCTGCTGATAGACAGGTGTAGCAGTGGTAAGGTGTTGGGACTCTGCTTATAGACAGGTGTAGCAGTGGTAAGGTGTTGGGACTCTGCTGATAGCCGGGTGTAGCAGTGGTAAGGTGTTGGGACTCTGCTGATAGACAGGTGTAGCAGTGGTAAGGTGTTGGGACTCTGCTGATAGCCAGGTGTAGCATTGGTAAGGTGTTGTGACTCTGCTGATAGCCAGGTGTATCAGTGGTAAGGTGTTGGGACTCTGCTGATAGCCAGGTGTAACAGTGGTAAGGTGTTGGGACTCTGCTGATAGCCAGGTGTATCAGTGGTAAGGTGTTGGGACTCTGCTGATAGCCAGGTGTAGCATTGGTAAGGTGTTGTGACTCTGCTGATAGCCAGGTGTATCAGTGGTAAGGTGTTGGGACTCTGCTGATAGCCAGGTGTAGCATTGGTAAGGTGTTGTGACTCTGCTGATAGCCAGGTGTAACAGTGGTAAGGTGCTGGGACTCTGCTGATAGCCAGGTGTAGCAGTGGTAAGGTGTTGGGACTCTGCTTATAGACAGGTGTAGCAGTGGTAAGATGTTGGGACTCTGCTTATAGACAGGTGTAGCAGTGGTAAGATGTTGGGACTCTGCTGATAGACAGGAGTAGCAATGGTAAGGTGTTGGGACTCTGCTGATAGCCAGGTGTAGCAGTGGTAAGGTGATGGGACTCTGCTGATAGACAGGTGTAGCAATGGTAAGGTGTTGGGACTCTGCTGATAGCCAGGTGTAGCAGTGGTAAGGTGATGGGACTCTGCTGATAGACAGGTGTAGCAGTGGTAAGATGTTGGGACTCTGCTGATAGCCAGGTGTAGCAGTGGTAAGGTGCTGGGACTCTGCTGATAGCCAGGTGTAGCAGTGGTAAGGTGATGGGACTCTGCTGATAGACAGGTGTAGCAGTGGTAAGGTGTTGGGACTCTGCTGATAGACAGGTGTAGCAGTGGTAAGGTGATGGGACTCTGCTGATAGCCAGGTGTAGCAGTGGTAAGGTGTTGGGACTCTGCTTATAGACAGGTGTAGCAGTGGTAAGGTGATGGGACTCTGCTGATAGCCAGGTGTAGCAGTGGTAAGGTGATGGGACTCTGCTTATAGACAGGTGTAGCAGTGGTAAGGTGATGGGACTCTGCTGATAGCCAGATGTAGCAGTGGTAAGGTGATGGGACTCTGCTTATAGACAGGTGTAGCAGTGGTAAGGTGATGGGACTCTGCTGATAGCCAGGTGTAGCAGTGGTAAGGTGATGGGACTCTGCTGATAGCCAGGTGTAGCAGTGGTAAGGTGATGGGACTCTGCTTATAGACAGGTGTAGCAGTGGTAAGGTGATGGGACTCTGCTGATAGCCAGGTGTAGCAGTGGTAAGGTGATGGGACTCTGCTTATAGACAGGTGTAGCAGTGGTAAGGTGATGCGACTCTGCTTATAGACAGGTGTAGCAGTGGTAAGGTGATGGACTCTGCTGATAGCCAGGTGTAGCAGTGGTAAGGTGTTGGGACTCTGCTGATAGCCAGGTGTAGCAGTGGTAAGGTGATGGGACTCTGCTTATAGACAGGTGTAGCAGTGGTAAGGTGATGGGACTCTGCTGATAGACAGGTGTAGCAGTGGTAAGGTGTTGGGACTCTGCTTATAGACAGGTGTAGCAGTGGTAAGGTGTTGGGACTCTGCTGATAGCCGGGTGTAGCAGTGGTAAGGTGTTGGGACTCTGCTGATAGACAGGTGTAGCAGTGGTAAGGTGTTGGGACTCTGCTGATAGCCAGGTGTAGCATTGGTAAGGTGTTGTGACTCTGCTGATAGCCAGGTGTATCAGTGGTAAGGTGTTGGGACTCTGCTGATAGCCAGGTGTAACAGTGGTAAGGTGTTGGGACTCTGCTGATAGCCAGGTGTATCAGTGGTAAGGTGTTGGGACTCTGCTGATAGCCAGGTGTAGCATTGGTAAGGTGTTGTGACTCTGCTGATAGCCAGGTGTATCAGTGGTAAGGTGTTGGGACTCTGCTGATAGCCAGGTGTAGCATTGGTAAGGTGTTGTGACTCTGCTGATAGCCAGGTGTAACAGTGGTAAGGTGCTGGGACTCTGCTGATAGCCAGGTGTAGCAGTGGTAAGGTGTTGGGACTCTGCTTATAGACAGGTGTAGCAGTGGTAAGATGTTGGGACTCTGCTTATAGACAGGTGTAGCAGTGGTAAGATGTTGGGACTCTGCTGATAGACAGGAGTAGCAATGGTAAGGTGTTGGGACTCTGCTGATAGCCAGGTGTAGCAGTGGTAAGGTGATGGGACTCTGCTGATAGACAGGTGTAGCAATGGTAAGGTGTTGGGACTCTGCTGATAGCCAGGTGTAGCAGTGGTAAGGTGATGGGACTCTGCTGATAGACAGGTGTAGCAATGGTAAGGTGTTGGGACTCTGCTGATAGACAGGTGTAGCAGTGGTAAGATGTTGGGACTCTGCTGATAGACAGGTGTAGCAGTGGTAAGGTGATGGGACTCTGCTGATAGCCAGGTGTAGCAGTGGTAAGGTGTTGGGACTCTGCTTATAGACAGGTGTAGCAGTGGTAAGGTGATGGGACTCTGCTTATAGACAGGTGTAGCAGTGGTAAGATGTTGGGACTCTGCTGATAGACAGGTGTAGCAGTGGTAAGGTGTTGGGACTCTGCTGATAGCCAGGTGTAGCAGTGGTAAGGTGTTGGGACTCTGCTGATAGCCAGGTGTAGCAGTGGTAAGGTGATGGGACTCTGCTGATAGACAGGTGTAGCAATGGTAAGGTGTTGGGACTCTGCTGATAGCCAGGTGTAGCAGTGGTAAGGTGATGGAACTCTGCTGATAGACAGGTGTAGCAATGGTAAGGTGTTGGGACTCTGCTGATAGCCAGGTGTAGCAGTGGTAAGGTGATGGGACTCTGCTGATAGACAGGTGTAGCAATGGTAAGGTGTTGGGACTCTGCTGATAAACAGGTGTAGCAGTGGTAAGATGTTGGGACTCTGCTGATAGACAGGTGTAGCAGTGGTAAGGTGATGGGACTCTGCTGATAGCCAGGTGTAGCAGTGGTAAGGTGTTGGGACTCTGCTTATAGACAGGTGTAGCAGTGGTAAGGTGATGGGACTCTGCTTATAGACAGGTGTAGCAGTGGTAAGGTTTTGGGACTCTGCTGATAGACAGGTGTAGCAGTGGTAAGGTGATGGGACTCTGCTGATAGACAGGTGTAGCAGTGGTAAGGTGTTGGGACTCTGCTGATAGCCAGGTGTAGCAGTGGTAAGGTGATGGGACTCTGCTTATAGACAGGTGTAGCAGTGGTAAGGTGTTGGGACTCTGCTTATAGACAGGTGTAGCAGTGGTAAGGTGTTGGGACTCTGCTTATAGACAGGTGTAGCAGTGGTAAGATGTTGGGACTCTGCTGATAGCCAGGTGTAGCAGTGGTAAGGTGATGGGACTCTGCTGATAGACAGGTGTAGCAGTGGTAAGGTGTTGGGACTCTGCTGATAGCCAGGTGTAGCAGTGGTAAGGTGATGGGACTCTGCTTATAGACAGGTGTAGCAGTGGTAAGGTGATGGGACTCTGCTGATAGACAGGTGTAGCAGTGGTAAGGTGTTGGGACTCTGCTGATAGACAGGTGTAGCAGTGGTAAGGTGATGGGACTCTGCTGATAGACAGGTGTAGCAGTGGTAAGGTGTTGGGACTCTGCTGATAGCCAGGTGTAGCAGTGGTAAGGTGATGGGACTCTGCTTATAGACAGGTGTAGCAGTGGTAAGGTGATGGGACTCTGCTGATAGACAGGTGTAGCAGTGGTAAGGTGTTGGGACTCTGCTGATAGACAGGTGTAGCAGTGGTAAGGTGATGGGACTCTGCTGATAGCCAGGTGTAGCAGTGGTAAGGTGTTGGGACTCTGCTTATAGACAGGTGTAGCAGTGGTAAGGTGATGGGACTCTGCTGATAGCCAGGTGTAGCAGTGGTAAGGTGATGGGACTCTGCTTATAGACAGGTGTAGCAGTGGTAAGGTGATGGGACTCTGCTGATAGCCAGGTGTAGCAGTGGTAAGGTGATGGGACTCTGCTTATAGACAGGTGTAGCAGTGGTAAGGTGATGGGACTCTGCTGATAGCCAGGTGTAGCAGTGGTAAGGTGATGGGACTCTGCTGATAGCCAGGTGTAGCAGTGGTAAGGTGATGGGACTCTGCTTATAGACAGGTGTAGCAGTGGTAAGGTGATGGGACTCTGCTGATAGCCAGGTGTAGCAGTGGTAAGGTGATGGGACTCTGCTTATAGACAGGTGTAGCAGTGGTAAGGTGATGGGACTCTGCTTATAGACAGGTGTAGCAGTGGTAAGGTGATGGGACTCTGCTGATAGCCAGGTGTAGCAGTGGTAAGGTGTTGGGACTCTGCTGATAGCCAGGTGTAGCAGTGGTAAGGTGATGGGACTCTGCTTATAGACAGGTGTAGCAGTGGTAAGATGATGCGACTCTGCTTATAGACAGGTGTAGCAGTGGTAAGGTGATGGGACTCTGCTGATAGCCAGGTGTAGCAGTGGTAAGGTGTTGGGACTCTGCTGATAGCCAGGTGTAGCAGTGGTAAGGTGATGGGACTCTGCTTATAGACAGGTGTAGCAGTGGTAAGGTGATGGGACTCTGCTGATAGACAGGTGTAGCAGTGGTAAGGTGTTGGGACTCTGCTTATAGACGGGTGTAGCAGTGGTAAGGTGTTGGGACTCTGCTGATAGCCGGGTGTAGCAGTGGTAAGGTGTTGGGACTCTGCTGATAGACAGGTGTAGCAGTGGTAAGGTGTTGGGACTCTGCTGATAGCCAGGTGTAGCATTGGTAAGGTGTTGTGACTCTGCTGATAGCCAGGTGTATCAGTGGTAAGGTGTTGGGACTCTGCTGATAGCCAGGTGTAACAGTGGTAAGGTGTTGGGACTCTGCTGATAGCCAGGTGTATCAGTGGTAAGGTGTTGGGACTCTGCTGATAGCCAGGTGTAGCATTGGTAAGGTGTTGTGACTCTGCTGATAGCCAGGTGTATCAGTGGTAAGGTGTTGGGACTCTGCTGATAGCCAGGTGTAGCATTGGTAAGGTGTTGTGACTCTGCTGATAGCCAGGTGTAACAGTGGTAAGGTGCTGGGACTCTGCTGATAGCCAGGTGTAGCAGTGGTAAGGTGTTGGGACTCTGCTGATAGACAGGTGTAGCAGTGGTAAGGTGTTGGGACTCTGCTGATAGCCAGGTGTAGCAGTGGTAAGGTGATGGGACTCTGCTGATAGACAGGTGTAGCAATGGTAAGGTGTTGGGACTCTGCTGATAGCCAGGTGTAGCAGTGGTAAGGTGTTGGGACTCTGCTTATAGACAGGTGTAGCAGTGGTAAGGTGATGGGACTCTGCTTATAGACAGGTGTAGCAGTGGTAAGGTGATGGGACTCTGCTGATAGCCAGGTGTAGCAGTGGTAAGGTGATGGGACTCTGCTTATAGACAGGTGTAGCAGTGGTAAGGTGATGGGACTCTGCTGATAGCCAGGTGTAGCAGTGGTAAGGTGATGGGACTCTGCTGATAGCCAGGTGTAGCAGTGGTAAGGTGATGGGACTCTGCTTATAGACAGGTGTAGCAGTGGTAAGGTGATGGGACTCTGCTGATAGCCAGGTGTAGCAGTGGTAAGGTGATGGGACTCTGCTTATAGACAGGTGTAGCAGTGGTAAGGTGATGGGACTCTGCTTATAGACAGGTGTAGCAGTGGTAAGGTGATGGGACTCTGCTGATAGCCAGGTGTAGCAGTGGTAAGGTGTTGGGACTCTGCTGATAGCCAGGTGTAGCAGTGGTAAGGTGATGGGACTCTGCTTATAGACAGGTGTAGCAGTGGTAAGGTGATGGGACTCTGCTGATAGACAGGTGTAGCAGTGGTAAGGTGTTGGGACTCTGCTTATAGACAGGTGTAGCAGTGGTAAGGTGTTGGGACTCTGCTGATAGCCGGGTGTAGCAGTGGTAAGGTGTTGGGACTCTGCTGATAGACAGGTGTAGCAGTGGTAAGGTGTTGGGACTCTGCTGATAGACAGGTGTAGCAGTGGTAAGGTGTTGGGACTCTGCTGATAGCCAGGTGTAGCATTGGTAAGGTGTTGTGACTCTGCTGATAGCCAGGTGTATCAGTGGTAAGGTGTTGGGACTCTGCTGATAGCCAGGTGTAACAGTGGTAAGGTGTTGGGACTCTGCTGATAGCCAGGTGTATCAGTGGTAAGGTGTTGGGACTCTGCTGATAGCCAGGTGTAGCATTGGTAAGGTGTTGTGACTCTGCTGATAGCCAGGTGTATCAGTGGTAAGGTGTTGGGACTCTGCTGATAGCCAGGTGTAGCATTGGTAAGGTGTTGTGACTCTGCTGATAGCCTGGTGTAACAGTGGTACGGTGCTGGGACTCTGCTGATAGACAGGTGTAGCAGGAGTAAGGTGTTGGGACTCTGCTGATAGCCAGGTGTAGCAGTGGTAAGGTGTTGGGACTCTGCTTATAGACAGGTGTAGCAGTGGTAAGATGTTGGGACTCTGCTGATAGCCAGGTGTAGCAGTGGTAAGGTGATGGGACTCTGCTGATAGACAGGTGTAGCAGTGGTAAGGTGTTGGGACTCTGCTGATAGCCAGGTGTAGCAGTGGTAAGGTGATGGGACTCTGCTTATAGACAGGTGTAGCAGTGGTAAGGTGATGGGACTCTGCTGATAGCCAGGTGTAGCAGTGGTAAGATGTTGTGACTCTGCTGATAAACAGGTGTAGCAGTGGTAAGGTGTTGGGACTCTGCTGATAGCCAGGTGTAGCAGTGGTAAGGTGATGGGACTCTGCTTATAGACAGGTGTAGCAGTGGTAAGGTGATGGGACTCTGCTGATAGACAGGTGTAGCAGTGGTAAGGTGTTGGGACTCTGCTGATAGCCAGGTGTAGCAGTGGTAAGGTGATGGGACTCTGCTTATAGACAGGTGTAGCAGTGGTAAGGTGATGGGACTCTGCTGATAGCCAGGTGTAGCAGTGGTAAGGTGATGGGACTCTGCTTATAGACAGGTGTAGCAGTGGTAAGGTGATGGGACTCTGCTTATAGACAGGTGTAGCAGTGGTAAGGTGTTGGGACTCTGCTGATAGCCAGGTGTAGCAGTGGTAAGGTGTTGGGACTCTGCTGATAGCCAGGTGTAGCAGTGGTAAGGTGTTGGGACTCTGCTTATAGACAGGTGTAGCAGTGGTAAGGTGATGGGACTCTGCTGATAGCCAGGTGTAGCAGTGGTAAGGTGATGGGACTCTGCTTATAGACAGGTGTAGCAGCGGTAAGGTGATGGGACTCTGCTGATAGCCAGGTGTAGCAGTGGTAAGGTGATGGGACTCTGCTTATAGACAGGTGTAGCAGTGGTAAGGTGATGGGACTCTGCTGATAGCCAGGTGTAGCAGTGGTAAGGTGATGGGACTCTGCTGATAGCCAGGTGTAGCAGTGGTAAGGTGATGGGACTCTGCTTATAGACAGGTGTAGCAGTGGTAAGGTGATGGGACTCTGCTGATAGCCAGGTGTAGCAGTGGTAAGGTGATGGGACTCTGCTTATAGACAGGTGTAGCAGTGGTAAGGTGATGCGACTCTGCTGATAGACAGGTGTAGCAGTGGTAAGGTGTTGGGACTCTGCTGATAGCCAGGTGTAGCATTGGTAAGGTGTTGTGACTCTGCTGATAGCCAGGTGTATCAGTGGTAAGGTGTTGGGACTCTGCTGATAGCCAGGTGTAACAGTGGTAAGGTGTTGGGACTCTGCTGATAGCCAGGTGTATCAGTGGTAAGGTGTTGGGACTCTGCTGATAGCCAGGTGTAGCATTGGTAAGGTGTTGTGACTCTGCTGATAGCCAGGTGTATCAGTGGTAAGGTGTTGGGACTCTGCTGATAGCCAGGTGTAGCATTGGTAAGGTGTTGTGACTCTGCTGATAGCCAGGTGTAACAGTGGTAAGGTGCTGGGACTCTGCTGATAGCCAGGTGTAGCAGTGGTAAGGTGTTGGGACTCTGCTTATAGACAGGTGTAGCAGTGGTAAGATGTTGGGACTCTGCTTATAGACAGGTGTAGCAGTGGTAAGATGTTGGGACTCTGCTGATAGACAGGAGTAGCAATGGTAAGGTGTTGGGACTCTGCTGATAGCCAGGTGTAGCAGTGGTAAGGTGATGGGACTCTGCTGATAGACAGGTGTAGCAGTGGTAAGGTGTTGGGACTCTGCTGATAGCCAGGTGTAGCAGTGGTAAGGTGATGGGACTCTGCTTATAGACAGGTGTAGCAGTGGTAAGGTGATGGGACTCTGCTGATAGCCAGGTGTAGCAGTGGTAAGGTGATGGGACTCTGCTTATAGACAGGTGTAGCAGTGGTAAGGTGATGGGACTCTGCTTATAGACAGGTGTAGCAGTGGTAAGGTGTTGGGACTCTGCTTATAGACAGGTGTAGCAGTGGTAAGATGTTGGGACTCTGCTTATAGACAGGTGTAGCAGTGGTAAGATGTTGGGACTCTGCTGATAGACAGGAGTAGCAATGGTAAGGTGTTGGGACTCTGCTGATAGCCAGGTGTAGCAGTGGTAAGGTGTTGGGACTCTGCTGATAGCCAGGTGTAGCAGTGGTAAGGTGATGGGACTCTGCTTATAGACAGGTGTAGCAGTGGTAAGGTGTTGGGACTCTGCTGATAGCCAGGTGTAGCAGTGGTAAGGTGTTGGGACTCTGCTGATAGCCAGGTGTAGCAGTGGTAAGGTGATGGGACTCTGCTGATAGCCAGGTGTAGCAGTGGTAAGGTGATGGGACTCTGCTTATAGACAGGTGTAGCAGTGGTAAGGTGATGGGACTCTGCTGATAGCCAGGTGTAGCAGTGGTAAGGTGATGGGACTCTGCTTATAGACAGGTGTAGCAGTGGTAAGGTGATGGGACTCTGCTGATAGCCAGGTGTAGCAGTGGTAAGGTGATGGGACTCTGCTGATAGCCAGGTGTAGCAGTGGTAAGGTGATGGGACTCTGCTGATAGCCAGGTGTAGCAGTGGTAAGGTGATGGGACTCTGCTGATAGCCAGGTGTAGCAGTGGTAAGGTGATGGGACTCTGCTTATAGACAGGTGTAGCAGTGGTAAGGTGATGCGACTCTGCTTATAGACAGGTGTAGCAGTGGTAAGGTGTTGGGACTCTGCTGATAGCCAGGTGTAGCAGTGGTAAGGTGATGGGACTCTGCTTATAGACAGGTGTAGCAGTGGTAAGGTGATGGGACTCTGCTGATAGACAGGTGTAGCAGTGGTAAGGTGTTGGGACTCTGCTTATAGACAGGTGTAGCAGTGGTAAGGTGTTGGGACTCTGCTGATAGCCGGGTGTAGCAGTGGTAAGGTGTTGGGACTCTGCTGATAGACAGGTGTAGCAGTGGTAAGGTGTTGGGACTCTGCTGATAGCCAGGTGTAGCATTGGTAAGGTGTTGTGACTCTGCTGATAGCCAGGTGTATCAGTGGTAAGGTGTTGGGACTCTGCTGATAGCCAGGTGTAACAGTGGTAAGGTGTTGGGACTCTGCTGATAGCCAGGTGTATCAGTGGTAAGGTGTTGGGACTCTGCTGATAGCCAGGTGTAGCATTGGTAAGGTGTTGTGACTCTGCTGATAGCCAGGTGTATCAGTGGTAAGGTGTTGGGACTCTGCTGATAGCCAGGTGTAGCATTGGTAAGGTGTTGTGACTCTGCTGATAGCCAGGTGTAACAGTGGTAAGGTGCTGGGACTCTGCTGATAGCCAGGTGTAGCAGTGGTAAGGTGTTGGGACTCTGCTTATAGACAGGTGTAGCAGTGGTAAGATGTTGGGACTCTGCTTATAGACAGGTGTAGCAGTGGTAAGATGTTGGGACTCTGCTGATAGACAGGAGTAGCAATGGTAAGGTGTTGGGACTCTGCTGATAGCCAGGTGTAGCAGTGGTAAGGTGATGGGACTCTGCTGATAGACAGGTGTAGCAATGGTAAGGTGTTGGGACTCTGCTGATAGCCAGGTGTAGCAGTGGTAAGGTGATGGGACTCTGCTGATAGACAGGTGTAGCAATGGTAAGGTGTTGGGACTCTGCTGATAGACAGGTGTAGCAGTGGTAAGATGTTGGGACTCTGCTGATAGACAGGTGTAGCAGTGGTAAGTAAGGTGATGGGACTCTGCTGATAGCCAGGTGTAGCAGTGGTAAGGTGTTGGGACTCTGCTTATAGACAGGTGTAGCAGTGGTAAGGTGATGGGACTCTGCTTATAGACAGGTGTAGCAGTGGTAAGATGTTGGGACTCTGCTGATAGACAGGTGTAGCAGTGGTAAGGTGTTGGGACTCTGCTGATAGCCAGGTGTAGCAGTGGTAAGGTGTTGGGACTCTGCTGATAGCCAGGTGTAGCAGTGGTAAGGTGATGGGACTCTGCTGATAGACAGGTGTAGCAATGGTAAGGTGTTGGGACTCTGCTGATAGCCAGGTGTAGCAGTGGTAAGGTGATGGGACTCTGCTGATAGACAGGTGTAGCAATGGTAAGGTGTTGCGACTCTGCTGATAGCCAGGTGTAGCAGTGGTAAGGTGATGGGACTCTGCTGATAGACAGGTGTAGCAGTGGTAAGGTGTTGGGACTCTGCTTATAGACAGGTGTAGCAGTGGTAAGATGTTGGGACTCTGCTTATAGACAGGTGTAGCAGTGGTAAGATGTTGGGACTCTGCTGATAGACAGGAGTAGCAATGGTAAGGTGTTGGGACTCTGCTGATAGCCAGGTGTAGCAGTGGTAAGGTGATGGGACTCTGCTGATAGACAGGTGTAGCAATGGTAAGGTGTTGGGACTCTGCTGATAGCCAGGTGTAGCAGTGGTAAGGTGATGGGACTCTGCTGATAGACAGGTGTAGCAATGGTAAGGTGTTGGGACTCTGCTGATAGACAGGTGTAGCAGTGGTAAGATGTTGGGACTCTGCTGATAGACAGGTGTAGCAGTGGTAAGTAAGGTGATGGGACTCTGCTGATAGCCAGGTGTAGCAGTGGTAAGGTGTTGGGACTCTGCTTATAGACAGGTGTAGCAGTGGTAAGGTGATGGGACTCTGCTTATAGACAGGTGTAGCAGTGGTAAGATGTTGGGACTCTGCTGATAGACAGGTGTAGCAGTGGTAAGGTGTTGGGACTCTGCTGATAGCCAGGTGTAGCAGTGGTAAGGTGTTGGGACTCTGCTGATAGCCAGGTGTAGCAGTGGTAAGGTGATGGGACTCTGCTGATAGACAGGTGTAGCAATGGTAAGGTGTTGGGACTCTGCTGATAGCCAGGTGTAGCAGTGGTAAGGTGATGGGACTCTGCTGATAGACAGGTGTAGCAATGGTAAGGTGTTGCGACTCTGCTGATAGCCAGGTGTAGCAGTGGTAAGGTGATGGGACTCTGCTGATAGACAGGTGTAGCAATGGTAAGGTGTTGGGACTCTGCTGATAAACAGGTGTAGCAGTGGTAAGATGTTGGGACTCTGCTGATAGACAGGTGTAGCAGTGGTAAGGTGATGGGACTCTGCTTATAGACAGGTGTAGCAGTGGTAAGGTTTTGGGACTCTGCTGATAGACAGGTGTAGCAGTGGTAAGATGTTGGGACTCTGCTGATAGCCAGGTGTAGCAGTGGTAAGGTGCTGGGACTCTGCTGATAGCCAGGTGTAGCAGTGGTAAGGTGATGGGACTCTGCTGATAGACAGGTGTAGCAGTGGTAAGGTGATGGGACTCTGCTGATAGACAGGTGTAGCAGTGGTAAGGTGATGGGACTCTGCTTATAGACAGGTGTAGCAGTGGTAAGGTGTTGGGACTCTGCTTATAGACAGGTGTAGCAGTGGTAAGGTGTTGGGACTCTGCTTATAGACAGGTGTAGCAGTGGTAAGATGTTGGGACTCTGCTGATAGCCAGGTGTAGCAGTGGTAAGGTGATGGGACTCTGCTGATAGACAGGTGTAGCAGTGGTAAGGTGTTGGGACTCTGCTGATAGCCAGGTGTAGCAGTGGTAAGGTGATGGGACTCTGCTTATAGACAGGTGTAGCAGTGGTAAGGTGATGGGACTCTGCTGATAGACAGGTGTAGCAGTGGTAAGGTGTTGGGACTCTGCTGATAGACAGGTGTAGCAGTGGTAAGGTGATGGGACTCTGCTGATAGCCAGGTGTAGCAGTGGTAAGGTGTTGGGACTCTGCTTATAGACAGGTGTAGCAGTGGTAAGGTGATGGGACTCTGCTGATAGCCAGGTGTAGCAGTGGTAAGGTGATGGGACTCTGCTTATAGACAGGTGTAGCAGTGGTAAGGTGATGGGACTCTGCTTATAGACAGGAGTAGCAATGGTAAGGTGTTGGGACTCTGCTGATAGCCAGGTGTAGCAGTGGTAAGGTGATGGGACTCTGCTGATAGACAGGTGTAGCAGTGGTAAGATGTTGGGACTCTGCTTATAGACAGGTGTAGCAGTGGTAAGATGTTGGGACTCTGCTGATAGACAGGAGTAGCAATGGTAAGGTGTTGGGACTCTGCTGATAGCCAGGTGTAGCAGTGGTAAGGTGATGGGACTCTGCTGATAGACAGGTGTAGCAATGGTAAGGTGTTGGGACTCTGCTGATAGCCAGGTGTAGCAGTGGTAAGGTGATGGGACTCTGCTGATAGACAGGTGTAGCAATGGTAAGGTGTTGGGACTCTGCTGATAGACAGGTGTAGCAGTGGTAAGATGTTGGGACTCTGCTGATAGACAGGTGTAGCAGTGGTAAGTAAGGTGATGGGACTCTGCTGATAGCCAGGTGTAGCAGTGGTAAGGTGTTGGGACTCTGCTTATAGACAGGTGTAGCAGTGGTAAGGTGATGGGACTCTGCTTATAGACAGGTGTAGCAGTGGTAAGATGTTGGGACTCTGCTGATAGACAGGTGTAGCAGTGGTAAGGTGTTGGGACTCTGCTGATAGCCAGGTGTAGCAGTGGTAAGGTGTTGGGACTCTGCTGATAGCCAGGTGTAGCAGTGGTAAGGTGATGGGAATCTGCTGATAGACAGGTGTAGCAATGGTAAGGTGTTGGGACTCTGCTGATAGCCAGGTGTAGCAGTGGTAAGGTGATGGGACTCTGCTGATAGACAGGTGTAGCAATGGTAAGGTGTTGCGACTCTGCTGATAGCCAGGTGTAGCAGTGGTAAGGTGATGGGACTCTGCTGATAGACAGGTGTAGCAATGGTAAGGTGTTGGGACTCTGCTGATAAACAGGTGTAGCAGTGGTAAGATGTTGGGACTCTGCTGATAGACAGGTGTAGCAGTGGTAAGGTGATGGGACTCTGCTTATAGACAGGTGTAGCAGTGGTAAGGTTTTGGGACCCTGCTGATAGACAGGTGTAGCAGTGGTAAGATGTTGGGACTCTGCTGATAGCCAGGTGTAGCAGTGGTAAGGTGATGGGACTCTGCTGATAGACAGGTGTAGCAGTGGTAAGGTGATGGGACTCTGCTGATAGACAGGTGTAGCAGTGGTAAGGTGATGGGACTCTGCTGATAGACAGGTGTAGCAGTGGTAAGGTGTTGGGACTCTGCTGATAGCCAGGTGTAGCAGTGGTAAGGTGATGGGACTCTGCTTATAGACAGGTGTAGCAGTGGTAAGGTGTTGGGACTCTGCTTATAGACAGGTGTAGCAGTGGTAAGGTGTTGGGACTCTGCTTATAGACAGGTGTAGCAGTGGTAAGATGTTGGGACTCTGCTGATAGCCAGGTGTAGCAGTGGTAAGGTGATGGGACTCTGCTGATAGACAGGTGTAGCAGTGGTAAGGTGTTGGGACTCTGCTGATAGCCAGGTGTAGCAGTGGTAAGGTGATGGGACTCTGCTTATAGACAGGTGTAGCAGTGGTAAGGTGATGGGACTCTGCTGATAGACAGGTGTAGCAGTGGTAAGGTGTTGGGACTCTGCTGATAGACAGGTGTAGCAGTGGTAAGGTGATGGGACTCTGCTGATAGCCAGGTGTAGCAGTGGTAAGGTGTTGGGACTCTGCTTATAGACAGGTGTAGCAGTGGTAAGGTGATGGGACTCTGCTGATAGCCAGGTGTAGCAGTGGTAAGGTGATGGGACTCTGCTTATAGACAGGTGTAGCAGTGGTAAGGTGATGGGACTCTGCTGATAGCCAGGTGTAGCAGTGGTAAGGTGATGGGACTCTGCTTATAGACAGGTGTAGCAGTGGTAAGGTGATGGGACTCTGCTGATAGCCAGGTGTAGCAGTGGTAAGGTGATGGGACTCTGCTGATAGCCAGGTGTAGCAGTGGTAAGGTGATGGGACTCTGCTTATAGACAGGTGTAGCAGTGGTAAGGTGATGGGACTCTGCTGATAGCCAGGTGTAGCAGTGGTAAGGTGATGGGACTCTGCTTATAGACAGGTGTAGCAGTGGTAAGGTGATGGGACTATGCTTATAGACAGGTGTAGCAGTGGTAAGGTGTTGGGACTCTGCTGATAGCCAGGTGTAGCAGTGGTAAGGTGATGGGACTCTGCTTATAGACAGGTGTAGCAGTGGTAAGGTGATGGGACTCTGCTTATAGACAGGTGTAGCAGTGGTAAGGTGTTGGGACTCTGCTGATAGACAGGTGTAGCAGTGGTAAGGTGATGGGAATCTGCTGATAGCCAGGTGTAGCAGTGGTAAGGTGTTGGGACTCTGCTTATAGACAGGTGTAGCAGTGGTAAGGTGATGGGACTCTGCTGATAGCCAGGTGTAGCAGTGGTAAGGTGATGGGACTCTGCTTATAGACAGGTGTAGCAGTGGTAAGGTGATGGGACTCTGCTTATAGACAGGAGTAGCAATGGTAAGGTGTTGGGACTCTGCTGATAGCCAGGTGTAGCAGTGGTAAGGTGATGGGACTCTGCTGATAGACAGGTGTAGCAGTGGTAAGATGTTGGGACTCTGCTTATAGACAGGTGTAGCAGTGGTAAGATGTTGGGACTCTGCTGATAGACAGGAGTAGCAATGGTAAGGTGTTGGGACTCTGCTGATAGCCAGGTGTAGCAGTGGTAAGGTGATGGGACTCTGCTGATAGACAGGTGTAGCAATGGTAAGGTGTTGGGACTCTGCTGATAGCCAGGTGTAGCAGTGGTAAGGTGATGGGACTCTGCTGATAGACAGGTGTAGCAATGGTAAGGTGTTGGGACTCTGCTGATAGACAGGTGTAGCAGTGGTAAGATGTTGGGACTCTGCTGATAGACAGGTGTAGCAGTGGTAAGTAAGGTGATGGGACTCTGCTGATAGCCAGGTGTAGCAGTGGTAAGGTGTTGGGACTCTGCTTATAGACAGGTGTAGCAGTGGTAAGGTGATGGGACTCTGCTTATAGACAGGTGTAGCAGTGGTAAGATGTTGGGACTCTGCTGATAGACAGGTGTAGCAGTGGTAAGGTGTTGGGACTCTGCTGATAGCCAGGTGTAGCAGTGGTAAGGTGTTGGGACTCTGCTGATAGCCAGGTGTAGCAGTGGTAAGGTGATGGGAATCTGCTGATAGACAGGTGTAGCAATGGTAAGGTGTTGGGACTCTGCTGATAGCCAGGTGTAGCAGTGGTAAGGTGATGGGACTCTGCTGATAGACAGGTGTAGCAATGGTAAGGTGTTGCGACTCTGCTGATAGCCAGGTGTAGCAGTGGTAAGGTGATGGGACTCTGCTGATAGACAGGTGTAGCAATGGTAAGGTGTTGGGACTCTGCTGATAAACAGGTGTAGCAGTGGTAAGATGTTGGGACTCTGCTGATAGACAGGTGTAGCAGTGGTAAGGTGATGGGACTCTGCTTATAGACAGGTGTAGCAGTGGTAAGGTTTTGGGACCCTGCTGATAGACAGGTGTAGCAGTGGTAAGATGTTGGGACTCTGCTGATAGCCAGGTGTAGCAGTGGTAAGGTGATGGGACTCTGCTGATAGACAGGTGTAGCAGTGGTAAGGTGATGGGACTCTGCTGATAGACAGGTGTAGCAGTGGTAAGGTGATGGGACTCTGCTGATAGACAGGTGTAGCAGTGGTAAGGTGTTGGGACTCTGCTGATAGCCAGGTGTAGCAGTGGTAAGGTGATGGGACTCTGCTTATAGACAGGTGTAGCAGTGGTAAGGTGTTGGGACTCTGCTTATAGACAGGTGTAGCAGTGGTAAGGTGTTGGGACTCTGCTTATAGACAGGTGTAGCAGTGGTAAGATGTTGGGACTCTGCTGATAGCCAGGTGTAGCAGTGGTAAGGTGATGGGACTCTGCTGATAGACAGGTGTAGCAGTGGTAAGGTGTTGGGACTCTGCTGATAGCCAGGTGTAGCAGTGGTAAGGTGATGGGACTCTGCTTATAGACAGGTGTAGCAGTGGTAAGGTGATGGGACTCTGCTGATAGACAGGTGTAGCAGTGGTAAGGTGTTGGGACTCTGCTGATAGACAGGTGTAGCAGTGGTAAGGTGATGGGACTCTGCTGATAGCCAGGTGTAGCAGTGGTAAGGTGTTGGGACTCTGCTTATAGACAGGTGTAGCAGTGGTAAGGTGATGGGACTCTGCTGATAGCCAGGTGTAGCAGTGGTAAGGTGATGGGACTCTGCTTATAGACAGGTGTAGCAGTGGTAAGGTGATGGGACTCTGCTGATAGCCAGGTGTAGCAGTGGTAAGGTGATGGGACTCTGCTTATAGACAGGTGTAGCAGTGGTAAGGTGATGGGACTCTGCTGATAGCCAGGTGTAGCAGTGGTAAGGTGATGGGACTCTGCTGATAGCCAGGTGTAGCAGTGGTAAGGTGATGGGACTCTGCTTATAGACAGGTGTAGCAGTGGTAAGGTGATGGGACTCTGCTGATAGCCAGGTGTAGCAGTGGTAAGGTGATGGGACTCTGCTTATAGACAGGTGTAGCAGTGGTAAGGTGATGGGACTATGCTTATAGACAGGTGTAGCAGTGGTAAGGTGTTGGGACTCTGCTGATAGCCAGGTGTAGCAGTGGTAAGGTGATGGGACTCTGCTTATAGACAGGTGTAGCAGTGGTAAGGTGATGGGACTCTGCTGATAGACAGGTGTAGCAGTGGTAAGGTGTTGGGACTCTGCTTATAGACAGGTGTAGCAGTGGTAAGGTGTTGGGACTCTGCTGATAGCCGGGTGTAGCAGTGGTAAGGTGTTGGGACTCTGCTGATAGACAGGTGTAGCAGTGGTAAGGTGTTGGGACTCTGCTGATAGACAGGTGTAGCAGTGGTAAGGTGTTGGGACTCTGCTGATAGCCAGGTGTAGCATTGGTAAGGTGTTGTGACTCTGCTGATAGCCAGGTGTATCAGTGGTAAGGTGTTGGGACTCTGCTGATAGCCAGGTGTAACAGTGGTAAGGTGTTGGGACTCTGCTGATAGCCAGGTGTATCAGTGGTAAGGTGTTGGGACTCTGCTTATAGCCAGGTGTAGCAGTGGTAAGGTGTTGGGACTCTGCTGATAGCCAGGTGTATCAGTGGTAAGGTGTTGGGACTCTGCTTATAGCCAGGTGTAGCAGTGGTAAGGTGTTGGGACTCTGCTGATAGACAGGTGTAGCAGTGGTAAGGTGTTGGGACTCTGCTTATAGACAGGTGTAGCAGTGGTAAGGTGATGGGACTCTGCTTATAGACAGGTGTAGCAGTGGTAAGGTGTTGGGACTCTGCTGATAGACAGGTGTAGCAGTGGTAAGGTGTTGGGACTCTGCTTATAGACAGGTGTAGCAGTGGTAAGGTGTTGGGACTCTGCTTATAGACAGGTGTAGCAGTGGTAAGGTGTTGGGACTCTGCTTATAGACAGGTGTAGCAGTGGTAAGGTGTTGGGACTCTGCTTATAGACAGGTGTAGCAGTGGTAAGGTGTTGGGACTCTGCTGATAGACAGGTGTAGCAGTGGTAAGGTGTTGGGACTCTGCTGATAGACAGGTGTAGCAGTGGTAAGGTGTTGGGACTCTGCTTATAGACAGGTGTAGCAGTGGTAAGATGTTGGGACTCTGCTGATAGACAGGTGTAGCAGTGGTAAGGTGTTGGGACTTTGCTTTTGGGACTCTGCTGTAGGGACTCTGCTGTTGGGACTCTGCTGTAGGGACTCTGCTGTAGGGACTCTGCTGTTGGGACTCTGCTGTTTGGACTCTGCTGTTGGGACTCTGCTGTTGGGACTCTGCTGTTGGGACTCTGCTGTTGGGACTCTGCTGTTGGGACTCTGCTGTAGGGACTCTGCTGTTGGGACTCTGCTGTTGGGACTCTGCTGTTGGGACTCTGCTGTAGGGACTCTGCTGTTGGGACTCTGCTGTTGGGACTCTGCTGTTGGGACTCTGCTGTTGGGACTCTGCTGTTGGGACAGCTTTCTGACGTTTGTCACCGTTGTAGTGCAATCAATGTATTGTTTAGTGTTGTGTTGCGTAGTGGCTTTGCTGACATGCATCTCCATTTTTTTGGGGGTGGGGTTTACATGCTAAAATCGCCTCTGGTTTATACACATTTTGCAATGCAGCTGACAGAAAATGTTGCTGTTTTAAAACAAGTTTCCTGAAATTCTATGCATTATGTCATGGCTAATATTGTGTCCTTTACTCAAACATGATAACAAAATCAATACTGCTAAATGTTCAATTCTCCCTGACTGTCTAGCTTTTATTTTGGTGATTTTTAGTTCTCAAAGATTATATTATAAAAAAATATATCGGTTCATTATCTTTGCTAAATACTTTCTACACACACCCTGTGGGTATTTAGCTCCATCTGATATAGTCATTACGATTATTTAGGCCATGGGATTAGATAAAGGTCAAAGTGCAGACAGACACTTCTGAGAATTAATCCCAGTCTGCCAGCTACCACTGTGTGTACAGTGTGTGTGTACAGTGTGTGTGTGTGTACAGTGTGTGTGTACAGTGTGTGTGTGTCAGGGGTTTATCTCCATCATCCTCATTGAAGGGTGCAGTATATTCTGCTAGTAAATGTGCTAGCCTGTTTCTCTGTTTCTCTGTCTAATAAGTGCAGCTGGGTCTCACTAACACAAACAAAACAGGAATATCTCTCTATTCCAACTCTGTTTGGTTGGCCTCAATACAGAAGATGACTGTCGGTTCCTTCTACTAGTAACTTAATGACAGAAGATATAGATGTTGGGGAAGGTGGTGTAATGGAGGTAGTGGAGCCTATACTGTCATCTGTCTGTCTCTCTCTGTCTCTCTTTGTGTGTATGTCTCTGTCTCTCTGTGTGTCTCTCTCTCTGTGTATCTCTCTGTGTCTTGCTCTCTCTGTGTATCTCTCTGTGTGTCTCTCTCTGTGTCTCGCTCTCTCTGTGTCTCTCTCTCTGTCTCTCTCTCTCTGTATCTCTCTGTGTCTCGCTCT
>NC_088400.1:15324502-15344502 GCF_034236695.1 Oncorhynchus nerka | reverse complement strand
TCAGAGGTCTATGACAGGATGTCGCTGTGAATATTTAAAACGGCACACACACACACACATACACACACACACACACACACACACCCTCCTGCTGGTGGCCTTTTGTATCGTCTGTCTTGCGAAGGAAGGGAAATGTCAGCACATTCAGTGTAGAAGTGGGTCCCAAGATGAGAGAGAACACTCTACTGCACATGCTCAGTCTGCCAAACGCCACTTCAGATGCGATCAGCCCTGAGCGAATCAGATTGGCTGTAGACTATGACACACTCTCATGTTCAAACAGTCTATTATGAATCAGCCAAAACATAGCAAGGTAGCGCTCACTACTGCTGCAAAGCGTAATTACACTACTGCTATCATTATAAAGAGGATGGAGAAAAGGAAGTGGAGAGGAGGGGAGGAGGAGGAGAGAAGGGGAGGGGAGGAGGAGGAGAGAAGGGGAGGAGGAGGAGGAGAGAAGGGGAGGAGGTGGATAAGGGGAGGAAGTGAATAAGAAGAGAAGGGGAGGAGGAAGAGGAGAGAAGGGGAGGAGGTGGAGAAGGAGAGGATGTGGAGGAGGAGAGAAGTGGAGGAGGAGGAGGAGAGAAGGGGAGGAGGAGGAGGAGAGAAGGGGAGGAGGAGGAGGAGGAGAAGGGGAGGAGGAGGAGGAGAGAAGGGGAGGAGGTGGAGGAGAGAAGGGGAGGAGGTGGATAAGGGGAGGAAGTGAATAAGAAGAGAAGGGGAGGAGGAAGAGGAGAGAAGGGGAGGAGGTGGAGAAGGAGAGGATGTGGAGGAGGAGAGAAGTGGAGGAGGAGGAGAAGGGGAGGAGGTGGAGGAGGGGAGGATTAGAGAAGTGGAGGAGGAGAGAAGGGGAGGTGGAGGAGGGGAGGAGTAGAGAAGGGGAGGAGGAAAGAAGGGGAGGTGGAGGTGGTGGAGGAAGGGCGAAGGGGAGGGAAAGGAGAAGGGTAGGAGGTGGAGAAAGGGGAGGAGGAGAAAAGTGGAGGGGAGGAGAAGGAGGTGGAGTAGGAGGTAAAGAATCAGATATAGACTAAGTAGACACCACCCACTATGTTGAGTAGTATGAATGCTCTCCCCTCTCTTCTTTTCCTCCCCCCTGTCTCTCGCTTAATTCAATTTCAATTTAAGGGCTTTATTTATCTCACTCTGTCTCTCTCTGTCTATTTCTCTCTCTCAGCCAGACTACACACCCCTCTGTCTCTGTCTTTGCCAAACCGTAGAGGAAATCAAGTGATTGGCTGTTAGGTGCCTTCCCTTGAGTCAGCACGCCACACATACACACACGGTCCAGTTCTGCCTTAGGGGGAGATACAGTTAGACATGATCGTTTAGATTGATCTGATAGTCTCTCTGTCTGCCAACCCTGCCCTCCTAAATCAAATGCATTTATAAAGCCCTTCTTACATCAGCTGTTATCTCAAAGTGCTGTACAGAAACCAAGTCTAAAACCCCAAACATCAAGCAATGCAGGTGTAGAAGCACGGTGGCTAGGAAAAACTCCCTAGAAAGGCCAAAACCTAGGAAGAAACCTAGAGAGGAACCAGGATATGATGGGTGGCCAGTCCTCTTCTGGCTGTGCCGGGTGGAGATTATAACAGAACATGGCCAAGATGTTCATAGATGACCAGCATGGTCAAATAATAATAATCACATTAGTTGTCCAGGGTGCAGCAAGTCAGCACCTCAGGAGTAAATGTCAGTTGGCTTTTCATAGCCGATCATAGCCGTAAACACACACACACACACACACACACACACACACACACACACTGTCTGTCTACATACACATCCCTCATAAAACCATCAGTGGAAAGACTCATATTTACCTCTGAAAGATTTCAAAGATTCTGGAGCCAAGAGCATGACATGACCACAGTTAGAGAGATAACCAACTGTTCCCTCTACAACAGTTAGAGAGATAACCAACTGTTCCCTCTACAACAGTTAGAGAGAGAGACCAACTGTTCCCTCTACAACAGTTAGAGAGATAACCAACTGTTCCCTCTACAACAGTTAGAGAGATAACCAACTGATCCCTCTACAACAGTTAGAGAGATAACCAACTGTTCCATCTACAACAGCTAGAGAGATAAACAACTGTTCCCTCTACAACAGCTAGAGAGATAACCAACTGTTCCCTCTACAACAGTTAGAGATATAACCAACTGTTCCCTCTACAACAGTTAGAGATATAACCAACTGTTCCCTCTACAACAGTTAGAGAGATAACCAACTGTTCCCTCTACAACAGTTAGAGAGATAACCAACTGTTCCCTCTACAACAGTTAGAGAGATAACCAACTGTTCCCTCTACAACAGTTAGAGAGATAACCAACTGTTCCCTCTACAACAGTTAGAGAGATAACCAACTGTTCCCTCTACAACAGTTAGAGAGATAACCAACTGTTCCCTCTACAACAGTTAGAGAGATAACCAACTGTTCCCTCTACAACAGTTAGAGAGATAACCAACTGTTCCCTCTACAACAGTTAGAGAGATAACCAACTGTTCCCTCTACAACAGTTAGAGAGATAACCAACTGTTCCCTCTACAACAGTTAGAGAGATAACCAACTGTTCCCTCTACAACAGTTAGAGAGATAACCAACGGTTCCCCCTACAACAGTTAGAGAGATAACCAACGGTTCCCCCTACAACAGTTAGAGAGATAACCAACTGTTCCCTCTACAACAGTTAGAGAGATAACCAACTGTTCCCTCTACAACATTTAGAGATATAACCAACGGTTCCCTCTACAACAGTTAGAGAGATAACCAACGGTTCCCTCTACAACAGTTAGAGAGATAACCAACGGTTCCCTCTACAACAGTTAGAGAGATAACCAACGGTTCCCTCTACAACAGTTAGAGAGATAACCAACTGTTCCCTCTACAACAGTTAGAGAGATAACCAACTGTTCCCTCTACAACAGTTAGAGAGATAACCAACTGTTCCCTCTACAACAGTTGGAGAGATAACCAACTGTTCCCCCTACAACAGTTAGAGAGATAACCAACTGTTCCCTCTACAACATTTAGAGAGATAACCAACTGTTCCCCTACAACAGTTAGAGAGATAACCAACTGTTCCCTCTACAACAGTTAGAGATATAACCAACTGTTCCCTCTACAACAGTTAGAGAGATAACCAACTGTTCCCCCTACAACAGTTAGAGAGATAACCAACTGTTCCCTCTACAACAGTTGGAGAGATAACCAACTGTTCCCCCTACAACAGTTAGAGAGATAACCAACTTTTCCCTCTACAACAGTTAGAGAGATAACCAACTGTTCCCTCTACAACAGTTAGAGAGATAACCAACTGTTCCCTCTACAACAGTTAGAGAGATAACCAACTGTTCCCTCTACAACAGTTAGAGAGATAACCAACGGTTCCCTCTACAACATTTAGAGAGATAACCAACGGTTCCCTCTACAACAGTTAAAGAGATAACCAACTGTTCCCTCTACAACAGTTAGAGAGATAACCAACGGTTCCCTCTACAACAGTTAGAGAGATAACCAACGGTTCCCTCTACAACAGTTAGAGAGATAACCAACGGTTCCCTCTACAACAGTTAGAGAGATAACCAACGGTTCCCTCTACAACAGTTAGAGAGATAACCAACTGTTCCCTCTACAACAGTTAGAGAGATAACCAACTGTTCCCTCTACAACAGTTAGAGAGATAACCAACTGTTCCCTCTACAACAGTTAGAGATAAAAACCAACGGTCTTTTCTACAAACACAATTTTCTTCAGAGCTGACATCTTCTCAAAAATCTTCTCTCCCCTCTCCCCCCATCTCATCTTCTCTCCCCTCTCCCCCCATCTCATCTTCTCTCCCCTCATCTCATCTTCTCTCCCCTCTCCCCCATCTCATCTTCTCTCCCCTCATCTCATCTTCTCTCCCCTCATCTCATCTTCTCTCCCCCATCTAATTTTCTCTCCTCTCCCCCATCTCATCTTCTCTCCCCCCATCTCATCTTCTCTCCCCTCTCCCCCATCTCATCTTCTCTCCCCTCTCCCCCATCTCATCTTCTCTCCCTCTCCCCCATCTCATCTTCTCTCCCCTCTCCCCCATCTCATCTTCTCTCCCCTCTCCCCCATCTCATCTTCTCTCCCCTCTCCCCTCCCCCATCTCATCTTCTCTCCCCTCTCCCCATCTCATCTTCTCTCCCCCCCATCTCCCCCATCTCATCTTCTCTCCCCTCTCCCCCATCTCATCTTCTCTCCCCCATCTCATCTTCTCTCCCCTCTCCCCCATCTCATCTTCTCTCCCCCCATCTCATCTTATCTCCCCTCTCCTACCATCTCATCTTCTCTCCCCTCTCCCCCATCTCATCTTCTCTCCCCCATCTCATCTTCTCTCTCCTCTCCCCCCATCTCATCTTCTCTCCCCCATCTCATCTTCTCTCCCCTCTCCCCATCTCATCTTCTCTCCCCTCTCCCCCATCTCATCTTCTCTCCCCTCTCCCCCATCTCATCTTCTCTCCCCTCTCCCCATCTCATCTTCTCTCCCCTCTCCCCCATCTCATCTTCTCTCCCCTCTCCCCCATCTCATCTTCTCTCCGCTCTCCCCATCTCATCTTCTCTCCCCTCTCCCCCATCTCATCTTCTCTCCCTCTCCCCCATCTCATCTTCTCTCCCCCATCTCATCTTCTCTCCCCTCTCCCCATCTCATCTTCTCTCCCCCATCTCATCTTATCTCCCCTCTCCTACCATCTCATCTTCTCTCCCTCTCCCCCATCTCATCTTCTCTCCCCCATCTCATCTTCTCTCTCCTCTCCCCATCTCATCTTCTCTCCCCTCTCCCCCATCTCATCTTCTCTCCCCTCTCCCCCATCTCATCTTCTCTCCCCTCTCCCCATCTCATCTTCTCTCCTCCCCATCCCCCTCTCCCCCATCTCATCTTCTCTCCCCTCTCCCCCATCTCATCTTCTCTCCCCTCTCCCCATCTCATCTTCTCTCCCCTCTCCCCCATCTCATTTTCTCTCCTCTCCAATCCAATCCTCTCCTCTCTTCTCCTCAGCAGTAACGTTAAAGCCATAAGTATAAATAAGACATATTATGGGCTTTTACAGATATGAATAATGAATTACAATAAAAAAGTAATATTTAACTGTCTTAACCTCATTCTGCCATGTCAGTGTGTTCGGTCCCGTACACTGCTGAGTGGGTGTCTGTGTACTACTGAGTGGGTGTCTGTGTGTGCTGCTTGTGTGTATGTGTGTGTGCCCACTCTCTCTACCGTGTGTGTGTGTGTGTGTCTCTGTGTCTCACTATCATACAGAGATATTTAACACGGTGTCCTATGTTTCAGACCCCAACACTGTTCTACCAGACCCTGCATTACCAGAGGAACCCGAGAGAGGGAAGGACAACGCTCTGGGAGGAGACTTCAGTCCTAGCCCTGAGGACAACCAGCTGCCTGGAGCAGGAGAGCCAGGCAACACTGGTGAGATAACAACCCTAACCCCTTTAGAACCTGACAGATCCCAACGGAACCTAAAAGAACAAAAATTACCTTAAGAATGTAGAACCCATGGACATGGACAGGGAAAGAGAGAAGGGAGAGAGAGAAGAGAGAAGTGTGGACAGGGAGAGAGACGAGAGAATGAAAGAGAAGTCTGGACAGGGAGAGAGAGGAGAGAAGTGTGGACAGAGAGAGAGAAGTCTGGACAGGGAGAGAGAGAAGAGAGAAGTGTGGACAGGGAGAGAGAGGAGAGAGAGAGAAGTCTGGACAGGGAGAGAGAAGAGAGAAGTCTGGACAGGGAGAGAGAGGAGAGAGAGAGAAGTCTGGACAGGGAGAGAGAGAAGAGAGAAGTGTGGACAGGGAGAGAGAGAAAGAGAAGTCTGGACAGGGAGAGAGAAGAGAGAAGGATAGAGAAGTCTGGACAGGGAGAGAGAGGAGAGAGAGAGGTCTGGACAGGGAGAGAGAGAAGAGAGAAGTGTGGACAGGGAGAGAGAGGAGAGAGAGAAGTGTGGACAGGGAGAGAGAGCGAGAGAGAAGTGTGGACAGGGAGAGAGAGACGAGAGAAGGAGAGAGAATTCTGGACAGGGAGAGAGAGAGAGAAGGAGAGAGAAGTCTGGACAGTTAGAGAGAGAGAGAGAGAGAGAGAGAGAGAAGTGTGGACAGGGAGAGAGAGGAGAGAGAGAAGTGTGGACAGGGAGAGAGAGCGAGAGAGAAGTGTGGACAGGGAGAGAGAGACGAGAGAAGGAGAGAGAATTCTGGACAGGGAGAGAGGGAGAGAGAAGGAGAGAGAAGTCTGGACAGTGAGAGAGAGAGAGAGAGAGAGAGAGAGAGAGAGAGAGAGAGAGAAGTGCGGACAGTGAGAGAGTGACTGAGAGAGATTTCTGGCAGTAGCTGCTGATATACATGGAAATATAAATGCAACATGTAAAGTGTTGGTCCCATGTTTCATGAGCTGAAACAGCCTGTAGGGAACCACACTGCATCCCACTGCTGGCTTGCTTCTGAAGCTAAGCAGGGTTGGTCTCTGGATGGGAGACCAGATGCTGCTGGAAGTGGTGTCGGAGGTACCCTTTCCTCTGGTGTAAATAAATATCCCAATTCCCCAGGGCAGTGATTGGGGACATTACCCTGTGTAGGGTGCCGTCTTTCGGATGGGACGTTAAACGGGTGTCCTGACTCTCTGTGGTCACTAAAGATCCCATGGCACTTATCTTAAGAGTAGTGGTGTTAACCCTGGTGTCCTGGCTAAATTCCCAGTCTGGCCCTCATACCATCAAGGCCACCTAATCATCCCCAGTTTATAATTGGCTCATTCATCCCCCTCCTCTCCCCTGTAACTATTCCCTAGGTTGTTGCTGTAAATGAGAATGTGTTCTCAGTCAACTTACCTGGTAAAATAAGGTTTTAAAAGAGATCCCAGACATTTCCCATACTTACAAAAAGCTTATTTCTCTAAAATGTTGTGCACAAATTTGTTTTCATCCCGGTTAGTAAGCATTTCTTCTTTGCCAAGAGAATCCAGCCACCTGACAGGTGTGACATATTAAGAAGCTGATTAAACAGCATGATCATTACAGAGGAGCACCTTGTGCTGGGGACAATAAAAGGCCACTCTAAAATGTGCAGTTTTGTCACACAACACAATGCCACAGATGCCTCAAGTTGTGAGGGAGCGTGCAATTGACATGCTGACTGCAGGAATGTCCACCAGAGCTGTTGCCAGATAATTTAATGTTAATTCTTCTACCATAAGCCGCCTCCAACTTTTTTAGAGAATTTGGCAGTAGGTCCAACCAGCCTCACAACCACATCGTCGTGTTGGTAAGCGTTTTGCTGTTGTCAACGTTGTGAACAGAGTGCCCCATGGTGGCGGTGGGGTTATGGTATGGTGTTTCCTGTTGTCAACGTTGTGAACAGAGTGCCCCATGGTGGCGGTGGGGTTATGGTATGGTGTTTCCTGATGTCAACGTTGTGAACAGAGTGCCCCATGGTGGCGGTGGGGTTATGGTATGGTGTTTCCTGATGTCAACGTTGTGAACAGAGTGCCCCATGGTGGCGGTGGGGTTATGGTATGGTGTTTCCTGATGTCAACGTTGTGAACAGAGTGCCCCATGGTGGCGGTGGGGTTATGGTATGGGCAAACATAAGCTACGGACAACGAACACAATTGCCTCTTATCGATTGCAATTTGAGTGCACAGAATTGGCGAGATCCTGAGGCCCATCGTGAGAACCATTTATTTTCTCCGTTACCAACAGATGCATGTACAGTGTATTCAGAAAGTATTCAGACCCCTTCACTTTTTCCACATTTTGTTACGTTACAGCCTTATTCTAAAATGTATTAAATTGTTTTTGGTTTTGATGGAGGCCACTGTGTTCTTGCGGATCTTCAATGCTGCAGACATTTTTTGGTACCCTTCCCCAGATCTGTGCCTTGACACAATTCTGTCTCAGAGCTCTACGGACAATTCCTTCGACCTCATGGCTTGGTTTTTGCTCTGACATGCACTGTCAACTGTGGGACCTTATATAGACAGGTGTGTGTCTTTCCAAATCATGTCCAATCAAATTAATTTAAGACAGGTGGCCTCCAATCATGTTGTAGAAACATCTCAAGAATGATCAATGTAAACAGGATACACTTGAGCTCAATTTCAAGTCTCATAGCAAAGGGTCAGAATGCATACAGTGACAAGAAACAGTATGTGAACCCTTTGGAATTACCTGGATTTCCTGCCCAAATTGGTCATAAAATTTGATCTCAACAGTAGACAAACACAGTCTTCTTAAACTAATAACACAAAAAATTATACGTTTTCATGTCTTTATTGAACACACTGTGTAAACATTCATAGTGTTGGGTGGGAATTTTATGTGAACCCTTGGATTTTATAACTAGTTGACCCTCCTTTGGCAGCAATAATCTCAACCAAACATTTTCTGTAGTTGCGGAAGAATTTTGGACCATTCCTTTACAATACTGTTTCAGTTCAGTAATATTCTTGGGATGTCTGTTGTGAACCGCTCTCCTGAGGTCATGTAACAGCATCTCAATGGGGTTGAGGTCAGGACTGACTGGGCCACTCCAGAAGGCGTATTTTCTTCTGTTGAAGCCATTCTGTTGTTGATTTACTTCTGTGTTTTGGGTCGTTGTCCTGTTGCATCATCCAACTCCTGTTGAGCTTAAATTGGCGGACAGATAGCCTTACATTCTCCTGCAATTCATTTTTACTTCTATGATAGCAAGCTGTCCAGGCCCAGGAAGCAGCAAAGCAGCCCCAAACCATGATGCTCCCTCCACCATACTTTACAGTGGGGATGAGGTTTTGATGTTGGTGTGCTGTACCTTTTTTTCTCCACACATAGTGTTGTGTTTCCTTCCAAACAACTCAACTTTAGTTTCATCTGTCCACAGAATATTTAGCCAGTAGCGCTGTGGAACATCCAGATGCTCTTTTGCGAACTTCAGACGTTCAACAATGTTTATATTGGACAGCAGTGGCTTCTTCCGTGGTGTCCTCCCATGAACACCATTCTTGTTTAGTGTTTTATGTATCGTAGACTCGTCAACAGAGATGTTCCAGAGATTTCTGTAAGTCTTTAGCTGACACGCTAAGATTCTTCTTAACCTCATGGAGTATTCTGCACTGTTCTCTTGCAGTCATCTTTGCAAGATGGCCACTCAAGGAACAGTGCTGAACTTTCTCCATTCATAGACAAGGGCTTTTAGAGATACTTTTGTAACCCTTTCCAGCTTTATGCAAGTCAACAATTCTTAATCTTGTGTCTTCTGAGATCTCTTTTGTTCGAGGTATGGTTCACATCAGGCAATGCTTCTTGTGAATAACAAACAGTGTTTTTTATAGGACAGGGCAGCTCTAACCAGCATCTCCAATCTCGTCTCAATGATTGTACTCCAGGTTAGCAGACTCCTGACGCCAATGAGCTTTTGGAGGAGTCTGTTTTTACTTTGTAAGGCAACAAAATGTGGAGGGTCTGAATACTTTCCTAATGCATTTATTCTCAGTCATGTCTGTAATGATTGATTTAAATTGATATCAACTCAGCTACTGTAAATCTCCCATTTTTTAATCAATTTGAAAATAAGGCAACAAAATGTGGAGGGTCTGAATACTTTCCCCATTACCCCTAATTACCACCTCATCCCCCTCTCCTCCCCATCACCACCTCATCCCCTCTCCTCCCCATTACCACCTCATCCCCCCTCTCCCTCCCCATTACCACCTCATCCCCCTCTCCTCCCCATCACCACCTCATCCCCCTCTCCTCCCCATTACCACCTTCATCCCCCTCTCCTCCCCATCACCACCTCATCCCCCTCTCCTCCCCATTACCACCTCATCCCCTCTCCTCCCCATCACCACCTCATCCCCCTCTCCTCCCCATTACCACCTCATCCCCTCTCCCCTCCCCATTACCACCTCATCCCCTCTCCTCCCCATTACCACCTCATCCCCCTCTCTCCTCCCCATTACCACCTCATCCCCTCTCTCCTCCCCATTTACCACCTCATCCCCCTCTCCTCCCCATCCCCCCTCACCCCTCTCCTCCCCATCTCCCTCACCCCTCACCTCACCTCCCATCACCACCTCATCCCCCTCTCTCCTCCCCCATCACCACCTCATCCCCTCTCCTCCCCATCACCACCTCATCCCCCTCTCCCCATTACCACCTCATCCCCCTCTCCTCCCCATTACCACCTCATCCCCTCCTCCCCATCACCACCTCATCCCCTCCTCCCCATTACCACCTCATCCCCTCTCCTCCCCATTACCACCTCATCCCCCTCTCCCCATTACCACCTCATCCCCCTCCCTCCCCATCCCCCTCACCCCCTCTCCTCCCCATCTCCCCTCACCCTCTCCTCCCCATCACCACCTCATCCCCCTCTCCCCCATCACCACCTCTACATCCCTCTCCTCCCCATCACCACCTCATCCCCCTCTCCTCCCCATTACCACCTCATCCCCTCTCCTCCCCATTACCACCTCATCCCCCTCTCCTCCCCATCACCACCTCATCCCCTCCTCCCCATTACCACCTCATCCCCTCTCCTCCCCATCACCACCTCATCCCCTCTCTCCCCATTACCACCTCATCCCCTCTCCTCCCCATTACCACCTCATCCCCCTCTCTCCCCATCACCACCCTCATCCCCCCTCCTCCCCATTACCACCTCATCCCCTCCTCCCCCATTACCACCTCATCCCCCTCTCCTCCCATTACCACCTCATCCCCCTCTCCTCCCCATTACCACCTCCCCATCCCCCCTCCCCATTACCACCTCATCCCCCTCTCCTCCCCATCCCCCTCACCCCCTCTCCTCCCCATCTCCCTCACCCCCTCTCCTCCCCATCACCACCTCATCCCCCTCTCCTCCCCATCACCACCTCATCCCCCTCTCCTCCCCATCACCACCTCATCCCCCTCTCCTCCCCATTACCACCTCATCCCCCTCCCTCCCCCATTACCACCTCATCCCCCTCTCCTCCCCATCACCACCCCATCCCCTCCTCCCCATTACCACCTCATCCCCCTCTCCTCCCCATTACCACCTCATCCCCCTCCTCCCCATTACCACCTCATCCCCCTCTCCTCCCCATCCCCCCCTCACCCTCTCTCCTCCCCATCTCCCCTCACCCTCTCCTCCCATCTCCCCTCACCCCCTCTCTCCTCCCCATCACCACCTCATCCCCTCTCCTCCCCATCACCACCTCATCCCCTCTCCTCCCCATCACCACCTCATCCCCCTCTCCTCCCCATTACCACCTCATCCCCCTCTCCTCCCCATTACCACCTCATCCCCTCCTCCCCATCACCACCTCATCCCCCTCTCCTCCATCACCACCTCATCCCCCTCCTCCCCATTACCACCTCTCATCCCCCTCTCCTCATTACCACCTCATCCCCCTCTCTCCTCCCCATCACCACCTCATCCCCCTCCTCCCCCATTACCACCTCATCCCCTCTCCTCCCATTACCACCTCATCCCCTCTCCTCCCCATTACCACCTCATCCCCCTCTCTCCCCATTACCACCCCATCCCCTCTCATTTATTCTCAGTCATGTGAAATCCACCAATTATAATGAATTGATTTAAATTGAGTTCCTCATATCAACTGTAACCATCAGTCACTCTCTTTTCCATTAACCCTCCTTCCCACCTCCCCCTCCTCTAAATCCTCCTCCCCATCACCACCTCACTCTCCTCCCCCTCCCCATCCCCACTTCACCCCCTCTCCTCCCCATCCCCCCCCCCTCACCCCCTCCCCCTCCTCCCCATCACCACCTCACTCTCCCCTCCCCCCCATCCCCATGCCCACTTCCCCCTCTCCTCCCCACCCCTCTCCTCCCCATCCCCACCTCACCCCCTCTCCTCCCCATCACCACCTCATCCCCCTCTCCTCTCCTCCCCATCCCCACCTCACCCTCTCTCCTCCCTCTCCTCCCCATCCCCACTTCACCCCCTCTCCTCCCCATCCCCTCCCCCCTCACCCCCTCCCCTCATCCCCTCCTCCCCATCTCCACCTCATCCCCCATCCCCCTCCTCCCCATCACCACCTCATCCCCCTCTCCCCCTCCCCCCATCACCACCTCATCCCACCTCATCCCCCTCCTCCCCATCACCACCTCATCCCCCTCTCCTCCCCATCCCCTCCTCACCCCTCTCTCCCCATCACCACCTCATCCCCCTCTCCCCATCCCCATCCCCTCTACCACCACCTCATCCCCCTCTCCTCCCCCATCCCCCTCTCCTCACCCCCACTCTCCCCCTCTCCCCCCTCTCCCCATTACCACCTCATCCCCCTCTCCTCCCCATTACTACCTCATCCCCCTCTCCTCCCCCCCTCTCCTCCCCATCACCACCTCATCCACCTCATCCCCCTCTCTCCCCATCACCACCCCCCCCTCTCCTCCCCATCCACCTCATCCCCCTCTCCTCCCCATTACCACCACCTCCCCTCCTCCCCCCCCCCATCACCACCTCATCCCCCTCTCCTCCCCATTACCACCTCATCCCCCTCCCCCTCCCCCTCTCCTCCCCATCCTCCCCATCACCACCTCATCCCCCTCTCCTCCCCATTACCACCTCATCCCCCTCCCCCTCCTCCCCATCACCACCTCATCCCCCTCCTCCCCATCACCACCTCATCCCCCTCTCCCCTCCCCATTACCACCCACCTCATCCCCCTCTCCTCCCACCTCATCCATCACCACCTCCCCATCCCCTCTCCCCTCTCCCCATCACCACCTCATCCCCCTCTCCTCCCCATTACCACCTCATCCCCCTCTCCTCCCCATCACCACCTCATCCCCCTCTCCTCCCCATTACCACCTCATCCCCCTCTCCTCCCACTACACAAAGGGATGAACTCGCCTCACTCCGTGTTCTTAGGAAACTATGCAGTATTTAGTTTTTTTATGTATTATTTCTTACAAGTCTTATTACATACAGCAGGGAAGAACTATTGGATACAAGAGCAACGTCAACTTACCAACATTACGACCAGGAATACCACTTTCCCAAAGAGGATCCTTTGATCGGACTTCCACCCTGGACATTGGATCTAATCCCAGTAGTCGACCCAAAACAACGGTGCCGCAGAAGGGGCAGACGAAGCGGCCACCTGGCCAGGCTCCTTAGACGTGCACATCGAGTATAGTACTCGCCAATGTCCACTCTCTTGACAACAAGGTAGATGAAATTCGAGCAAGGGTTGCCTTGCAGAGAGACATCCAGATGGTAACATTCTCTGTTTTACAGAAACGTGGCTCTCTCGGGATATGTTGTCGGAATTGGTTCAGCCACCGGGCTTCTCCATGCATGGCTCCGACAGAGATACACACCTCACTGGGAAGAGGAAGGGCGGGGGTGTATGCTTCATGATTAATGACTCATGGTGTAATCATAACAACATACAGGAACTCAAGTCCTTCTGATCACCCTACCTAGAATTCCTTACAATCAAATGCGGGCCATTTTACCTACCAAGAGAATTCTCGTCAGTTATAGTCACTTCTGTGTACATTCACCCTCAAGCGGACACGAAGACGGCCATCAAGGAACTTCGCTGGACTATATGCAAACTGGAAACCATACATCCTGAGGCAGCATTTATTGATCATATCACCTGCACCTTACCTGACACCCTAGACCCACTTCAGTTTGCATACCGCCCCAATAGATCCACAGACGATGCAATCGCCACCACTGCACAATGCACTATCCCATCTGGACAAAAGAATACCTATGTAAGAATGCTGTTCATTGACTACAGCTCAGCATTCAACACCATAGTACCCTCCAAGCTCATCATTAAGCTTGAGGCCCTGGTTCCCCACCCCACCCTGTGCAATTGGGTCTTGGAATTTCTGACAGGCCGCCCAACAGGTGGTGACGGTAGGAAACAACATCTCCACTTCACTGACCCTCAACACTGGGGCCCCACAAGGGTGCATGCTCAGCCCTCTCCTGTACTCCCTGTTCACCCACGACTGCGTGGCCATGCACGCCTCCAACTCAATCATCAAGATTGCAGACGACACAACAGTAGTGGACTTGATTACCAACAACGACGAGACTGCCTAGAAGGAGAAAGTGAGGGCTCTGGGAGTGTGGTGTCAGGAAAATAACCCACATTGAGGGGACAATAGTGGAGAAGGTGGACAGTTGTAAGTTCCTCGGCGTACACATCATAGACAAACAGACAGTGTGGTGAAGAAGGCGCAACGGCGCCTCTTCAACCTCAGGAGGCTGAAGAAATTTGGCTTGTCACCTAAAACCCTGACAAACTTTTACAGATGCACAATCGAGAGCATCCTGTCAGGCTGTATTACAGCCTAGTACGGCAACTGCACCGCCCTCAACCGCAGGGCTATCCAGAGGATGGTGCGGTCTGCACAATGCATCACCGGGGGCAAACTACCTAACCTCCATGACACCGACAGCACCCGATGTCACAGGAAGGCCAAAAAGATCATCAAGGACATCAACCACCCGAGCCACTGCGTGTTCACCCGCTTTATTCCAGAAGGAAAGGTCGGTACAGGTGCATCACAGCTGAGACGAGAGACTGAAAAACAGCTTCTATCTCAAGGCCATCAGACTGCTATACAGCCATCACTAACACAAAGAGGCTGCTGCCTACATTGAGACCCAATCTCTAGCCACTTTAATAAATGGATCACTAGTCACTTCATACAATGCCACTCTAAATAATGCCACTTTAATATTGTTTACATATCTTACATTACTCATATCACATTTACAGTTCAACCACTCCACAAATTTCTTGTTAACAAACTATAGTTTTGGCAAGTCGGTTAGGACATCTACTTTGTGCATGACACAAGTAATTTTTCCAACAATTGTTTACAGACAGATTATTTAACAGTGAGTCAGAAGTTTACATACACTAAGTTGACTGTGCCTTTTAACAGCTTGGAAAATTCCATCAAATGATGTCATGGCTTTAGAAGCTTCTGATAGGCTATTTGATGTCATTTGAGTCAATTGGAGGTGTACCTGTGGATGTATTTCAAGGCCTACCTTAAAACTCAGTGCCCCTTTGCTTGACATCATGGGAAAATCAAAAGAAATCATCCAAGACCTTAGAAAAAAATTGTAGACCTCCACAAGTCTGGTTCATCCTTGAGAGCAATTTCCAAACACCTGAAGGTACCACGTTCATCTGTACACCATGGGACCACGCAGCCGTCATACCGCTCAGGAAGGAGACGCGTTCTGTCTCCTACAGATGAACATAATTTGGTGCGAAAAGTGCAAATCAATCCCAGAACAACAGCAAAGGACCTTGTGAAGATGCTGGAGGAAACAGGTACAAAAGTATCTATATCCACAGTAAAACAAGTCTAATATCGACATAACCTGAAAGGCCGCTCAGCAAGGAAGAAGCCACTGCTCCAAAACTGTCATAAAAAAGCCAGACTACGGTTTGCAACTGCATATGGGGACAAAGATCATACTGCACACGGGGACAAAGATCATACTGCACATGGGGACAAAGATCATACTGCACACAAAGATCATACTGGGGGACAAAGATCATACTGGGGACACATGGGGACAAAGATCATACTGCACACGGGGACAAAGATCATACTGCACATGGGGACAAAGATCATACTGCACATGGGGACAAAGATCATACTGCACATGGGGACAAAGATCATACTGCACATGGGGACAAAGATCATACTGCACATGGGGACAAAGATCATACTGCACACGGGGACAAAGATCATACTGCACATGGGGACAAAGATCATACTGCACATGGGGACAAAGATCATACTGCACACGGGGACAAAGATCATACTGCACACGGGGATCATACTGACAAAAAGATCATACTGCACATGGGGACAAAGATCATACTGCACACGGGGACAAAGATCATACTGCACATGGGGACAAAGATCATACTGCACATGGGGACAAAGATCATACTGGGGGACAAAGATCATACTGCACATGGGGACAAAGATCATACTGCACACGGGGACAAAGATCATACTGCACATGGGGACAAAGATCATACTGCACATGGGGACAAAGATCATACTGCACATGGGGACAAAGATCATACTTTTTGAAGAAATGTCCTCTGGTCTGATAAAGGAGGGACTGGTGCACTTCACAAAATTGATAGAAAATAGCTTTATGAGGAAGGAAAATTATGTGGATATATTGAAGCTACATCTCAAGACATTAGTCAGGAATTAAAAGCTTGGTTGCAAATGGGTCTTTTCCAAATGGACAATGACCCCAAGCATACTTCCAAAGTTGTGACAAAATGACTTAAGGACAACAAAGTCATGGAATTGGATTGGCCATTGCAAAGCCCTGACCTCAATCCTATAGAAAATGTGTGGGCAGAACTGAAAAAGCATGTGCGAGCAAGGAGGCCTACAAACCTGACTCAGTTACACCAGCTCTGTCAGGAGGAATGGGCCAAAATTCACCCAGCTTATTGTGGGAAGCTTGTGGAAGGCTACCCGAAATGTTTGACCAAAGTTAAATACATTTTTGACCCACTGCGAATGTGATGAAAGAAATAAAAGCTGAAATAAATCATTCTCTCTACTATTATTCTGACATTTCACATTCTTAAAATAAAGTGGTGATCCTAACTGACCTAAGACAGGGAATTTTTACTAGGATTAAATGTCAGGAATTGTGAAAAACGTAGTTTAAATGTATTTGGCTTAGGTGTATGTAAACTTCCGACTTCAACTGTATATACTATATTTTATACCATCTATTGCACCTTGTCTATGCCGCTCGGCCATCGCTCATCCATATATTTATATGTATATATTGTTGTTTATTAGGTAGTTGTTGTGGAATTGTTAGATTACTTGTTAGATATCACTGCACTGTCGGAACTAGAAGCACAAGCATTTCGCTCCACTCGCAATAACATGTGCTAACCATGTGTATGTGACCAATAACATTTGATTTGATTTTATATCTCCCCTGGCCTCACCCAGGGCCTCTCACCTGGCCTCTCCCTGGGGCCTCTTCCTGGGCCTCTCACCTGGCCTCTCACCTGGCCTCTCCCTGGGGCCTCTTCCTGGGCCTCTCACCTGGCCTCTCACCTGGCCTCTCCCTGGGCCTCTCCCTGGGCCTCTCCCTGGGCCTCTCACCTGGCCTCTCCCTGGTCCTCTCACCTGTTCTCACCTGGCCTCTCCCTGGGCCTCTCACCTGGCCTCTCCCTGGGTCTCTCCCTGGGTCTCTCCCCTGGCCTCTCCCTGGGCCTCTCACCTGGCCTCTCCCTGGGCCTCTCACCTGGCCTCTCCCTGGGCCTCTCACCTGGCCTCTCACTGGGCCTCTCCCCTGCCCTCTCCCTGGGCCTCTCAACTGGCCTCTCCCCTGGCCTCTCCCTGGGCCTCTCACCTGGCCTCTCCCTGGGCCTCTTCCCTGTACAACTGTGGCCTAGATGTTTGAAACATCTTTCTGTAGTCTAGGCTATTGGCTTGTCTGTGTCAGTCCTATTCATCTGAGTGATGTTGGGTGTTGACCACAGATTACATTTACAGGGTCATCTTGATTTTAAACTAATTCAATTAGATGACATCAATAGCCCTTGTCAATCCCCCTAAACAAATGCAAAGAATTTGTTGTTGTTCTAGGCATTAATTTCGTTAAGTTTGGGTGGAAGGTAGCCTAGTGGTTAGAGCGTTGGGTCAGTAACCAAAAGGTTGGTGAATCAAATCCCCAAGCTGCCAAGGTCAAAATCTGTCGTTCTGCCCCTGAACAAGGCAGTTAACTCACTGTTCCGAGGCCGTCATTGTAAATTAGAATGAGTTCTTAACTGACTTGCCTAGTTAAATAAAGGTTAAATCAAGGTTAGATAAAGGTTAAATAAACATACATTCCTGTAACTGAATGCACAATTGGTTGCATTCTACAAACTCACCTTTTACTTTCTCATTCTCTCCCTCCCCCTTTCTCATTCTCTCTCTCCCCCTCTCTCTCATTCTCCCTCCCCCCTTTCTCATTCTCTCTCTCCCCCTCTCTCTCATTCTCTCTCCCCCCTTTCTCATTCTCTCTCTCCCCCTCTCTCTCATTCTCCCTCCCCCTTTCTCATTCTCTCTCTAACCATCTCTCTCATTCTCTCCCCTTCTCTCTTCCCCTCCCTCCTCCAGACTCTATAAACCAGGACAACAGGTCAGGAGGTTCCAGCAGCAGTGACAGCATCCTGGGGTCAAAGGTTGCTGTGTTTTCAGCCATCGGAGCTGGCTGCATCATCTTCCTCCTCCTCATCCTCTTTCTCGTCATCCTGCTCATCAAGATGAGGAAGAGAGTCCAGAAGCACTCTCACGCCCAGCCACACCCCTCCACCATGGCACTCAGCACGCTGTCCAATCAGAGCAAGCTGCCTGGCAGCGGGGGCACAGCCGGGACGGAACCCAGTGACATCATCATCCCGCTGCGGACGGAGAATAACTACTGCCCTCACTACGAGAAGGTGAGCGGTGACTACGGACATCCTGTTTATATCGTACAGGAGATGCCTCCACAGAGCCCAGCAAACATCTACTACAAAGTCTGAGAGAGGAGGAGAGGAGAGAGCATCTACTACAAAGTCTGAGAGAGGAGGAGAGGAGAGAGCATCTACTACAAAGTCTGAGAGAGGAGGAAAGGAGAGAGCATCTACTACAAAGTCTGAGAGAGGAGGAGATGAGAGAGCATCTACTACAAAGTCTGAGACAGGAGGAGAGGAGAGAGCATCTACTACAAAGTCTGAGAGAGGAGGAGAGGAGAGAGCATCTACTACAAAGTCTGAGAGAGGAGGAGAGGAGAGAACATCTACTACAAAGTCTGAGAGAGGAGGAGAGGAGAGAACATCTACTACAAAGTCTGAGAGGAGGAGGAGAGGAGAGAACATCTACTACAAAGTCTGAGAGAGGAGGAGAGGAGAGAACATCTACTACAAAGTCTGAGAGGACGAGGAGCACATTAATATCCTCTAAATGAGAAAAGCAAATGAACATCTACAATATCCACTACAGTGTGAGTTGAAGAGAGAAGGACAGGAGAGATTGAACATCCACTACAGTGTGAGTTGAAGAGAGAAGGACAGGAGAGATTGATTACTCTGCTACTGGACTGTTTTATTTTAATTTGGGGACTTGGCTTTTAACAAGCCCTTGTTTTTCTACCACCTACTGACCTAAGGAAAGGACACTTGACAGTGGACCATGGACTGATCCAGAGAAACTGAACTGACAGAAACTGTCCAGTACACCTTGTCCTGTTGATGTGATGTTTTACCCTCTATCCTCCTGTCCTCTATCCTCCTGTCCTCTATCCTCCCGTCATGACCTCCTGTCCTCTATCCTCCTGTCCTCTATCCTCCCGTCATGACCTCCTGTCCTCTATCCTCCTGTCCTCTATCCTCCCGTCATGACCTCCTGTCCTCTATCCTCCTGTCCTCTATCCTCCTGTCCTCTATCCTCCCGTCCTCTATCCTCCCGTCATGACCTCCTGTCCTCTATCCTCCTGTCCTCTATCCTCCTGTCCTCTATCCTCCTGTCCTCTATCCTCCTGTCCTCTATCCTCCTGTCCTCTATTCTCCTGTCCTCTATCCTCCTGTCCTCTATCCTCCTGTCCTCTATCCTCCTGTCCTCTATCCTCCTGTCCTCTATCCTCCTGTCCTCTATCCTCCTGTCCTCTATCCTCCTGTCCTCTATCCTCCCGTCATGACCTCCTGTCCTCTATCCTCCTGTCCTCTATCCCCCTGTCCTCTATCCTCCCGTCCTCTATCCTCCTGTCCTCTATCCTCCTGTCCTCTATCCTCCTGTCCTCTATCCTCCCGTCATGACCTCCTGTCCTCTATCCTCCTGTCCTCTATCCTCCTGTCCTCTATCCTCCCGTCATGACCTCCTGTCCTCTATCCCCCTGTCCTCTATCCTCTTGTCCTCTATCCTCCTGTCCTCTATCCCCCTGTCCTTTATCCTCCTGTCCTCTATCCTCCTG